>NW_027450530.1:0-12500 GCF_964194025.1 Convolutriloba macropyga | reverse complement strand
ACCTTTACAGGATTTTCACCTTCTTTGATGCTACTTTCCAGTAGACATCAGGACAAATTCACCAGTCTAGCATCAAACCATACCGGACACCGAGAAATGTTGCCATTTCTCTTCCCGATGAGCTTTTCCCTGTTCATTCGCCATTACTAAGGGATTCTCAGTTGATTTCTTTTCCTCCCCTTACTGATATGCTTAAGTTAAGGGGGTTCTCTCGCCCAATTCAGGTTATGTAGTTGATTGTCTCTTAATTGGTTCACTGACCAATATGAGACAGAAACCGATTCAGCAGTTTTGTTCGCTACTACTATCAAACACAGGTCGAAGTTTCCATTCAGTCATTAATTCCAACTTTCAAATGTTGTTGTTTCAGCTTTCGCTTACTAGAAGCAACATAATACTCGCTGCAAT
Organism: Convolutriloba macropyga; assembly: GCF_964194025.1. Classification (NCBI taxonomy): domain Eukaryota; kingdom Metazoa; phylum Xenacoelomorpha; order Acoela; family Convolutidae; genus Convolutriloba; species Convolutriloba macropyga. The sequence continues at coordinate 12,092 of NW_027450530.1, read as the reverse complement.
ACAGACCTCGGGAAACCCTCACCGTGAATAAGGTTCACTCACATATTTCACTACATTTTGCGTGGGATTGGAGATGAGGCTACTCGTTCTTGCTCAGTCTAGGCTGAAAATTAACGAAACTTCGTTACAAACGTTCACATGTTGATGTTTCCGCTTTCGCGTACTCGAAACAACATAATACTAGTCTTTGTAATTTAGTTTCATAATTTCAACTGTTCTCATGCAGAATTTTTGCTCATTCTTATCCCAAATTTTGACCTGGCTACTAGTTACACTCCTTGTACTTATTGCAAAATGACCACAAATTTCAACAGCTTTCACATGTTGCTGTTTCGGCTTTCGCTTACTACAGTCAACATAATACTCGTTGCAAAATAAGTGCTCGGCATCTGCAATTTTCCAAAGACGAAGTTTCGCCAGTTCAATTTTCGCTCGCCAATTATGGCTACTAATTCACACGGTACTGAGCTCAACAACATTAAATTTGTTCAGCAAGACTTTCACATGTTGATGTTTTGGCTTTCGCCTACTAGAAGCAACATAATACTCGTCTTGTTAGCTCATTCAATGAGAATAGCTTTTCCCGTTGAGAATTTTTGCCTTCAATTGGCGTTGTAGTGAGTTTGGCTACTCAGATCACCAAATACTTGTGACAATTCGAACCAGAAATGTTTTCAATTTTCACATGCTGATGTTTCGGATTCAACCTACTAGAAGCAGCATAATACTTGTATTCAACAATTTCTGTATCAAATCCCAGTTTTCTCTGGTGCATCTTTGCCAAACTATTCCAAACTGCCTGAGTCTGAATACCAATTACAGGTACTAGTAAATGCACGTTACTAAGGACTATATAGTTCTAGGTTACTGTACACAACGACGTTCACATGTTGATGTTTCAGCTGCCGCTTACTAGAAACAACATAATACTTATCGTGCATACCTTTCCATAACTTGTCCTTTTCAGATGCATTAGTTTCCCTTTGTCTTGGCTTCTACAGTCAGACTGGCTACTAGTAACAGCACAGTACTAATCACATATCGTTCTACAGTTTGCAGACAACTTTCACATGTTGATGTTTCAGCTTTCGCCTACTAGAAACAACATAATACTCGCTGTATACATTTGTAGTTCTCTATGTAACTTTCATGTGAAGAAGTTTCGCCAGTCTTTTTGACTGTCTCAAATCTGAGTCATGCTTAGGCTACTAGTTGCTTCATAGTACTTATCGCCTCGAGATCATTGAACAAAACTTGATTTTCACATGTTGCTGTTTCAGCTTCCGCTTACTAGAAACAACATAATACTAGTCTCATTAAGTTCCGTCTCTTTGCAATTTTCTTATGAAGAAAATTCGCCATCACAATGACTCCAGCAGTTCTTGATCAAGGAATGCAATCATTGATCAGAATGCTATTATTTGAATCGGTTCTGCTTTAAGTGTTCCAATTTTATTGGAAGCACCAACAATAGAACATCAATGTGTTCAATCGAGAGTTATATAACCCTGAATCGGACGCAGTCAACAGCCGAAGCCGAGACCGCCTTTTGCGTTAGAGAGGTCGGTAAACAAATCTTGCGATTCATACCGAATTAACACATATAGCTGTGCTCCTCTTCGTAAAGCGAGCCAAGTGATCCCCTGTTGAAGGATGTATTTGGACCAATCTAGTAGCATTTGGTTTCCAACAAGCTCTCCCAAGTTAGCTTACTTATTGGGCTTTTCAACCAATTCGGTTGGCTACAAGCATCATCAAAGTACTAGCCACAGTTTGATCGCAAAATTCTACGACTTTCACATGTTGATGTTTCGGCTTGCGCTTAGCCTACTATAAGCAACATAATACTAGTCATATCATAGAGCGTGATCAGCTTGTGACGTTCTCATGATGAAGTTTCACCAACAGTGTCTCACTTCGAGCTTAAATCCAGCTACTAGTAACTACACAGTACTGACTGCAACGATAACTTTTATCTATACCTTTCACATGCTGCGCTTTCGGCCAGGGCCTACTAACGTCAACATAATACTCGATATAAACTTTTGTTCATGATGCAGCTTCCCCATGCAGAAGTTTCGCCTTCAAATGCTCTCTTGGCCATATGACGTAAGAAAAGGTTACTAGTAACATCACAGTACTAGCCACAGTTTGATTGCAAAATTCTACGACTTTCACATGTTGATGTTTCGGCTTGCGCTTAGCCTACTAGAAGCAACATAATACTAGTCATATCATAGAGCGTGATCAGCTTGTGACGTTCTCATGATGAAGTTTCACCAACAGTGTCTCATTTCGAGCTTAAATCCAGCTACTAGTAACTACACAGTACTGACTGCAACGCTAACTTTTATCTATACCTTTCACATGCTGCGCTTTCGGCCAGGGCCTACTAACGTCAACATAATACTCGATATAAACTTTTGTTCATGATGCAGCTTCCCCATGCAGAAGTTTCGCCTTCAAATGCTCTCTTGGCCATATGACGTAACACAAGGTTACTAGTAACATCACAGTACTAGCCACAATTTGATCGCAAAATTCTACGACTTTCACATGTTGATGTTTCGGCTTGCGCTTAGCCTACTAGAAGCAACATAATACTAGTCATATCATGGAGCGTGATCAGCTTGTGACGTTCTCATGATGAAGTTTCACCAACAGTGTCTCATTTCGAGCTTAAATCCAGCTACTAGTAACTACACAGTACTGACTGCAACGATAACTTTTATCTATACCTTTCACATGCTGCGCTTTCGGCCAGGGCCTACTAATGTCAACATAATACTCGATATAAACTTTTGTTCATGATGCAGCTTCCCCATGCAGAAGTTTCGCCTTCAAATGCTCTCTTGGCCATATGACGTAACACAAGGTTACTAGTAACATCACAGTACTAGCCACAATTTGATCGCAAAATTCTACGACTTTCACATGTTGATGTTTCGGCTTGCGCTTAGCCTACTAGAAGCAACATAATACTAGTCATATCATAGAGCTTGATCAGCTTGTGACATTCTCATGATGAAGTTTCACCAACAGTGTCTCATTTTGAGCTTAAATCCAGCTACTAGTAACTACACAGTACTGACTGCAACAATAACTTTTATCTATACCTTTCACATGCTGCGTTTTCGGCCAAGGCCTACTAACGTCAACATAATACTCGATATAAAATTTTGATCATGATGCAGCTTTCCCATGCAGAAGTTTCGCCTTCAAATGCTCTCTTGGCCATATGACGGAACACCAGGTTACTAGTAACATCACAGTACTAGCCACAGTTTGATTGCAAAATTCTACGACTTTCACATGTTGATGTTTCGGCTTGCGCTTAGCCTACTAGAAGCAACATAATACTAGTCATATCATAGAGCGTGATCAGCTTGTGACGTTCTCATGATGAAGTTTCACCAATAGTGTTTCATTCGAATTGGTTCTGCTTTAAGCTCTCCAATTGTTTTGGATGAACCAGTTTTGCCCTTCGAAGCCACTTTTGTGAGCTTTTGTGGGTCTTTACCAAGAGGATATACCTCAAGGCCTCTTTCAATTCCTTTAAGTTCTTTCAACTCCTTTACAGTTTCTAGGTTCACATAGCTGCAAACCTTATTTCTAGTTTTAAGTCTGGCCAACTTGGGGAGAGTTGGTGCAGACCGTGACCAATTCTAGTAGGATGCCACAACAAGAATGTGATCAACTTAGCTTGTCGATGAACCTGCCCCACATTCAAACAACTCTATCGCCTTTTCCTCGTATAGTTATATGCGAGGGCCTCTCATAGAGAGCGCTGTTAGCAACCTTTTCCCACATAGACGATAAAGTTGTGAGTGTTTTGCACATGGCTGTTGTCATCACCACGTGACGAGTCAACTCAGCTTGACTCTCTACACTCCGACAAGCTTTGCACATACGCCTTTAGTTCAGTATGTGTCTTTAATCTGACTCCGGTGCCTCAAGCCGGAAAAATTGTCAGATTATGATCATTATCGGTTAGTCATCCCGATGCAAGATCGTATCGTACTGTCTTTGTCTACCTCCAGATTCCGAAGAACAGGAGGAGACTCTCCCAGACCTACATATCTGGGAGAATGTTCAGAGGGCGAGAAGCTGTGGATTACTCTCCCCTAAGAACTGACTAAACTTTACCCTCGTCCAAGGTAAGTTTATTTTAGCTAGCCTTCTATGTAAAGGATCTGAGGCTAAGCTGTGTTTTTTCGAGCCTTTGGCTCGGAGCAAGTTCAGTGGGCGCCCCGAGTAGCTCAACTCTTTCCCACTGAACAGCGCAACGCTCTGTCACTCGCTGGGATTTTTGCGTGTCGGTTCTAACCACGCGACTTGTGGACCTTTTTAGGCCTTTCTCATTCACAAGTCTATAGCTGGGCTTCTATAACCCAGCTTCTGAGATCTAGATAGCTGCAGTTCTGCTAGGCTGCTTTTGCTAACTAGTCTCCCTTTAAGCAGTCCCTTGCCATGACTGCTGAACTATGTATCCACACAAGTAGTTTTTGAGCTCGATACATAATTCGAGATTGGTTGCCAAGCAATCTCTAGCGACAGAGCGTCATGCGCACTACAGACATGGCCTCTACCAGCAGCCATGCCCGAAGGAATCAATCACTGATCCTTCCGCAGGTTCCCCTACGGAAACCTTGTTACGACTTTTACTTCCTCTAGACAATTAAGCTCGATCCGCTTCATCCCGTTGCCGGAGACCGAAGTCCCAACAGTAGGAATTTGCAATTCTTGCTTAACTATCCAATCAGTAGTAGCGACGGGCGGTGTGTACAAAGGGCAGGGACGTAATCCCTATGAGTTGTTGACTCATAAGTACCAGGAATTCCTGGTTCACGTCTGCAAGTTACAACAGACGATCCCCTTGAAGCGCTGTACTTTTCTCTGATTGCCCAGTCCATTTCGGACCAAGGGCTGAGTACTCAATCTAAAAGTACACAGTGTAGCGCGCGTGCAGTCCAGAACATCTAAGGGCATCACAGACCTGTTATAGCCTCACTTCATCTGCGGTATTTAATTCCGCATAGTTCCTCTAAGAAGTGTTTGAATTCACATATAGTGAATTTCATTATTTAGATGGAGAAGATCTCGTTCGTTATCGGAATTAACCAGACAGATCACTCCACTAACTAAGAACGGCCATGCACCACCGCCCATATAATCATGAAAGATATTCAATCTGTCAATCCTTAAGATGTCTGGACCGGGTGAGTTTTCCCGTGTTGAGTCAAATTAAGCCGCAGGCTCCACTCCTGGTGGTGCCCTTCCGTCAATTCCTTTAAGTTTCGATTTTGCAACCATACTTCCCCCGGAACCAATAAACTTTGGTTTCCCGGTTAATCTCTTGCCAAGTCAAGATCGACTTTGACAAATTGTAGGGGTATAGTTTATGGTCAGAATTACGAGGGTATCTAATCCTCTTCAATACTCTGACTTTCGTTCTTGATTAATGAAAACATTCTTGGCAAATGCTTTCGCAGTAGTTTGTCTTGCCACGATCCAAGAATTTCACCTCTAACGTAGCAATACAAATGCCCCCGTCTGTTCCTTTCAATCATTACCGCACTCAGCCAACCGGCATCAATCGAGTAGCGGGTCATTCTCCATTATTCCATGCTTTATTATTCGATCCCAAAGGATGCTTTGAACACTCTAATTTTCTCAGGGTGAAAACACCGTTTCCACAGTTCGTCACATTTAAGTGCAAACTATTTCTTCGATGCGAAGGATGAGCGGAAACGAGTCAACAGATTTAACTGAAGACCATGTTGCCGTTCTACTCAAACAGATCCAACTATGAGCTTTTTAAACGCAGCAACTATTGCATACGCTTGTAGAGGCTGGTATTACCGCGGCTGCTGGCACCAGACTTGCCCTCTACTCGTTCATCAATGGAGCTTTTAAGTCCATTCCATTCTGATTACAAACCATAAAGGTTCATATCATTATTTCTAGTCACTACCTCCTCGTGCGGAGAGTGGGTAATTTGCGTGCCTGCTGCCTTCCTTGGATGTGGTAGCCGTTTCTAAGGCTCCCTCTCCGGAATCGAACCCTGATTCCCCGTTACCCGTCACAACCATGGTAGTCCGTTACACTACCATCATAGGTTGATAGGTCAGAAATTCGGAAGTTCCGTCCCCAAGCCGAAGCTATCTGGGATCTTTCAGTTACTAGGACTCATCACGGGATGTGTCTGTACTTAGCAAATCACCCGGTGTAGTCTTGTAAAAGTCTCCGACAGTGTCGGACAATCAGCATGCATTAGCTGCAGGGTTACCGCAGTTATTCATTTAGCTTGCAAATCAACTAATAGATAGTAACTGATTTAATGAGCCATTCGCGGTTCCACTTTTTCAAGCTTCGCTTGCACATGCATGGCTTAGTCTTTCAGACAAGCATATGGCAACTGACAGGATCAATCAGTTTAATTGTACTTTGAACAATCTTTCGATTTGTTCGAATTTAGAAAGACATAGCCTTGCGGCCTCGTCAATCTTGCTTTGAGCTTTTTAAATCACGAAGAGTTTCAATGCATGCTTTGGCATGGCTACTAGTTACTACACAGTACTCTACACACTTAGAGTTACCCACGATTACACATTTCACATGCTGATGTTTCGGCTCGCGCGTACTAGAAACAGCATAATACTATGTGTACTGGTAGATAGCGCTCTGTGAGCATTTCCCATGAGCAGGTTTTTGCCCTCCAAATCTCTGTTCTACTGTTACCAATACCGGCTAACAACTGTATCATACTAGGGAGAATTGACTCATGATTTAAAAACCAGATGTTCACATGTCGATGTTTCGGCTCTCGCCTACTAGAAACAACATAATACTAGTCTGTTAAAATCTCAATCACGCCGCCTCTTCAGATACAGAAGTTTTACCTTTTATTGGTTAGAGAACAGCTTTCCAGCTGTCGACATGGTTACTAGTAACAACACCGTACTCAACACAAAAACTTTTCAACTTCACAACTTTCACATGCTGATGTTTCTGCTTTCGCATACTAGAAACAGCATAATACTTATTGTTTTGTCAAGTAATTTGTGTGTCTTTCCCATGTGAAGTTTCACCGGTCAACAATGTTTCCCTGACCAATTACGGCTACTAGTAGCTGTATAATACTAGGGAAAATGATTGAGGATTTAATATCAGATTTTCACATGTTGATGTTTCGGCTTTCGCCTACTAGAAACAACATAATACTAGTCTGCTAAGAAATCTCGCTCAAATTGCCTTTTCACATACAGAAGTTTTCACCTTCTATTGGTTAGAGAACAGTTCTCAGCTGTCGACATGGTTACTAGTAACAACATCGTACTCAACACAAAAATTCTTCAACTTCACAACTTTCACATGCTGATGTTTCTGCTTTCGCGTACTAGAAACAGCATAATACTTATTGCTTTGTCAAGAAGTGTGTGTGTCTTTCCCATGCGAAAGTTTCACCGGTCAGCAATAATTGCCGTGTCCAATTAAGGTTACTCATAGCTGTATAATACTAGGGAAAATGATTGAGGATTTAATATCAGATTTTCACATGTTGATGTTTCGGCTTTCGCCTACTAGAAACAACATAATACTAGTCTGCTAATAAATCTCGCTCAAATTGCCTTTTCACATACAGAAGTTTCACCTCTTCTTGGTCCACTGTACAGATGATGCTGTCTGTTCTTTATTTGGTTCTGCTTATTATAAGGAGGGGCATCACTCCTTCCTCCTTGGTTTGCATGCATTAAGCCTGCTTTGTGAAAAGCGTATCTTTCTAGCTTTTCTTCGCCTTACTCGAGTAGGACGATACAATCCAGACATTAGTCAGTCTTGGTGTAAAGTCACTGAGTATTATTCTGCTTTATTCAGCAATATGCTGTATAATTGTTGTAATTTGCGAACATATTTGTTCTCAGTTCCGAACTACTAGCGACGACAGATTACCAGCGGTCATGAGCCATCAAGGTAGTTCTTTGGTGCATCAAGTAGAGAGGTGCCATCAAACAACACTTCCCTAATAATGCTACACACATAGAATTTGCTACAGTGCAGCTTTTTACTTTGCAAAATTTGCGCACAAATTTTGCATAGAATAAATGTTTTATCAAGATTTTTAGATCCCCTCCCTTGAGAGAACGTTACTCCTTTAAGTGAACACCCCGCGGCGTCCTGTTGTTATTGCTTATAACCATTTCGCAAGCCGGAGGCATAATGCACTACGCAAGCCGCTACTTTGGCACAGAGGCACCTAGTTTTACACCCGGGACTTCAGGTGGCCCAGTTTTACACCCAGTACAGCGGTGCCAGTTGGTAACCCGGTGGATCCTCGGAGACCAGACATGATCATAGATCAAACCCGATGTATGCTACTCCTGAACGTATAGTATCTCCACTGTGCAATGAAATTATCGTTCGTTTCGGGCCTTCCTATACGTTCAGCAGACAATCGCTAGGAATTCACCTCGTGACCCGTGGTGACCACACTGGATTTCAAGTTTATTGATTTGGACAGACCTGTCATTTATTTTGCTTTTCAGCTTCAGTTCTGCTCGATCTAGCTTGCCTAAGGCTTGATCTCGCTTTGCTCACCCCTGTAGGAGCCTCTACTAGTACCACTCGGAGTAATGGGGAATCCACCAGACCTAATCGATGAATGCCATCAAACAACAAACATCATACCCGGCTTCATCAGGCATATTTTATTACTTCCGAGAGGTACTTTAGTATCAGATCTTTCTCCATGCCTCTTATGAGGACCCGTCAGACCTTTCGGTTTATCGTTTAGCTTCAGTCCTGCTCGATCTAGCTTTCCCAAGGCTCGATCTAGCTCTATTCGCCCCACTAGAGGGCTCTCTAAGACCCCTCGGTCTTAGTGTTAGCTCCGGTACTGCTCGGTCGTGCTTGCTGAAGGCCCGACCCAGCTTTAGTTAGATTCTCGTACTTTCTCTTGGCCTCTCTAGGAGGACCAGACAGACCTCTCGGTCTATCGTTTAGCTTCAGTCCTGCTCGATCTAGCTTGCCCAAGGCTTGATCAAGCTCTATTCGCCCCGCTAGAGGGCTCTCTAAGACCCCTCGGTCTTAGTGTTATCTTCTGTAATGCCTAACCAAGCTTACTACAGGCCTTGGTCAGGTCTTTATCGGTCACCGATTAGTAACAGACCAATCATAGGGCCTTCCACCCTATCCGGGTTGAGGTCTTTAGTCCAGCCATATTTTGACAAGACACCTCTCCCTAATAATGCCCCACACATAGAATTACTGTCCATGCAGTATTTAACTTGTGTTTTTTTCTAAAATTTGATTTTCACTTTTTGGAGGTTCATTTGCTCCTCTGACACTCTTTCAGCTTCAATCTTACTCGATCTAGCTTTCCCAAGGCTCGATCTAGCTCTATTCGCCCCACTAGAGGGCTCTCTAAGACACTTCGGTCTTAGTGTTAGCTCCGGTCTTGCTCAATCGTGCTTGCTGAAGGCGCGATCAAGCTTTAGTTAGCTTCTCGTACTTCCTCTTGGCCTCTCTAGGAGGACCAGACAGACCTCTCGGTCTATCGTTTAGCTTCAGTCCTGCTCGATCTAGCTTTCCCAAGGCTCGATCTAGCTCTATTCGCCCTGCTAGAGGGCTCTCTAAGACCCCTCGGTCTTAGTGTTAGCTCCGGTACAGCTCGGTCGTGCTTGCTGAAGGCCCGATCAAGCTTTAGTTAGATTCTCGTACTTTCTCTTGGCCTCTATAGGAGGACCAGACAGACCTCTCGGTCTATCGTTTAGCTTCAGTCCTGCTTGATCTAGCTTTCCCAAGGCTCGATCTAGCTCTATTCGCCCTGCTAGAGGGCTCTCTAAGACCCCTCGGTCTTAGTGTTAGCTCCGGTACAGCTCGGTCGTGCTTGCTGAAGGCCCGATCAAGCTTTAGTTAGCTTCTCGTACTTTCTCTTGGCCTCTCTAGGAGGACCAGACAGACCTCTCGGTCTATCGTTTAGCTTCAGTCCTGCTCGATCTAGCTTTCCCAAGGCTCGATCTAGATCTATTCGCCCTGCTAGAGGGCTCTCTAAGACCCCTCGGTCTTAGTGTTAGCTCCGGTACAGCTCGGTCGTGCTTGCTGAAGGCCTGATCAAGCTTTAGTTAGCTTCTCGTACTTTCTCTTGGCCTCTCTAGGAGGACCAGACAGACCTTTCGGTCTCTTGCTTAGCTTCAGTCCTGCTCGATCTAGCTTTCCCAAGGCTCGATCTAGCTCTATTCGCCCCGCTAGAGGGCTCTCTAAGACCCCTCGGTCTTAGTGTTAACTCCTGTAATGCCTAACCAAGCTTACTACAGGCCTTGGTCAGGTCTTTATCGGTCACCGATTAGTAACAGACCGATCATGGGGCCTTCCACCCTATCCGGGTTGAGGTCTTTAGTCCAGCCATATTTTGACAAGACACCTCCCCCTAATAATGCCCCACACATAGAAATACTGTCCATGCAGTATTTAACTTGTGTTTTTTCTAAAATTTGATTTTCACTTTTTGGAGGTTCATTTGCTCCTCTGACACTCTTTCAGCTTCAATCTTACTCGATCTAGCTTTCCCAAGGCTCGATCTAGCTCTATTCGCCCCACCAGAGGGCTCTCTAAGACACTTCGGTCTTAGTGTTAGCTCCGGTCTTGCTCAATCGTGCTTGCTGAAGGCGCGATCAAGCTTTAGTTAGCTTCTCGTACTTTCTCTTGGCCTCTCTAGGAGGACCAGACAGACCTCTCGGTCTATCGTTTAGCTTCAGTCCTGCTCGATCTAGCTTTCCCAAGGCTCGATCTAGCTCTATTCGCCCCGCTAGAGGGCTCTCTAAGACCCCTCGGTCTTAGTGTTAGCTCCGGTACAGCTCGGTCGTGCTTGCTGAAGGCCCGATCAAGCTTTAGTTGGCTTCTCGTACTTTCTCTTGGCCTCTCTAGGAGGACCAGACAGACCTCTCGGTCTCTTGCTTAGCTTCAGTCCTGCTCGATCTAGCTTGCCCAAGGCTTGATCAAGCTCTATTCGCCCCGCTAGAGGGCTCTCTAAGACCCCTCGGTCTTAGTGTTAGCTCCGGTACAGCTCGGTCGTGCTTGCTGAAGGCCCGATCAAGCTTTAGTTAGCTTCTCGTTTTTTCTCTTGGCCTCTCTAGGAGGACCAGACAGACCTCTCGGTCTATCGTTTAGCTTCAGTCCTGCTCGATCTAGCTTTCCCAAGGCTCGATCTAGCTCTATTCGCCCCGCTAGAGGGCTCTCTAAGACCCCTCGGTCTTAGTGTTAGCTCCGGTACAGCTCGGTCGTGCTTGCTGAAGGCCCGATCAAGCTTTAGTTGGCTTCTCGTACTTTCTCTTGGCCTCTCTAGGAGGACCAGACAGACCTCTCGGTCTATCCTTTAGCTTCAGTCCTGCTCGATCTAGCTTTCCCAAGGCTCGATCTAGCTCTATTCGCCCCGCTAGAGGGCTCTCTAAGACCCCTCGGTCTTAGTGTTATCTCCTGTAATGCCTAACCAAGCTTACTACAGGCCTTGGTCAGGTCTTTATCGGTCACCGATTAGTAACAGACCGATCATAGGGCCTTCCACCCTATCTGGGTTGAGGTCTTTAGTCCAGCCATATTTTGACAAGACACCTCCCCCTAATAATGCCCCACACATAGAATTACTGTTTATGCAGCTTTTCACTTGTGAAATTTTTAATTTTCGCAATTATTATAGAATAAGTGTTTGCGCAGCTTTTCATAGGTCGAGCTCTAGCTAGCTAGCTCAAGCTAGCTAGCTAGCTCAAGCTCAAGCTATCTAGCTCAAGCTCAAGCCAGCTAGCTCAAGCTCAAGCTAGCTAGCTAGCTCAAGCTCAAGCTAGCTAGCTAGCTCAAGCTCAAGCTAGCTAGCTCAAGCTCAAGCTAGCTAGCTCAAGCTCAAGCTAGCTAGCTAGCTCAAGCTCAAGCTCAAGCTAGCTAGCTCAAGCTCAAGCTCAAGCTAGCTAGCTAGCTCAAGCTCAAGCTAGCTAGCTAGCTCAAGCTCAAGCTAGCTAGCTAGCTCAAGCTCAAGCTAGCTAGCTCAAGCTCAAGCTCAAGCTCAAGCTAGCTAGCTAGCTCAAGCTAGCTAGCTAGCT
>NW_027450529.1:45000-61466 GCF_964194025.1 Convolutriloba macropyga | reverse complement strand
CCATCAAAAAATTTACTGGTCCATCATTGGCCCTTTCTTCCCACAATCAACAGGAAAATATTAGCAAGAGTGACCCGCATTGGAATAATGGAATTCAAAATCAATTTTTTTTTATAAAATTATCAGCAAAATCCATTCTACGGCATCAATTTGGGACCATTTTAACGATTTAAATCTTCTCAAATTTATTTAATGCTGCTGAAAAAATGGATTATAATCACTTAAAAACCTTTGATATGGATTCAAATTGAGTTGGGAAAATTCCATTTGAAGCAATCAAATAGATTTATATCGCATTTTACTATTATTTCTTCACTCAGAAAGTGAGCGTTCCTAATAGAAAACTAGAAAATGCGGTAAAAACCGTTAGTTTTAAATTTATATTAACATTTACTTTATTTTGAATGTTCACAATTTCTTCACAATAGCAAGCGTATCGGCTTAACAGGTGCCCATATGAAGAAAACGAAGAGCTGCATCTCAAAAAGAGAACAAAATGCTGCAAAACTTTGAAAAATGTTCAAAGAGGGTAAAATTGGCTAGAATAAAATAATGAACTATACCTGCATAAAAGATGTCAAAGATAGATTGAATGCGATCATTGTTTAAAAATGGTTTTCGGCTGTCGAGTTGTTATGTCATTATGTTAAAAGAAGAGATGTCATTAGGTTAAAAAAAGAAAAAAAGATAACCACATAACATCAGGCGAATTGCTCTCAAATGACTGTTGAGTGGTTTGTTTTAATAGATGTGGTTTTGAACGCTATGCAGTAATCTCAAAAAAGTGTTTCGTTTTAATCGGGAAAAAAAGTTAATATATTGACAGACGAGTCAGTCAGTCAAAGAATGAGTCACAATTTCTGCGCCATTTCGGCGCATTTTTTTCTCTCTATAAGATTTGTAGCTCCATATTTTTTTCGGACCTACTTTTCGTCTATTTTTCGACCGTTTTTTGGTTAATAGAGTAGTTTTTTGAACCCTTTTTTAAATTTTTTTTTGTCTTTTTATCGACCGTTTTTGGCTAATATAGTCCTTTCCGGAGCTCTTATCTATTTTTTAACCCTTTTTCGTCTATTGGTCTACCATTTTTCGACTAATATAGTTTTATTGGACCTTATTTTAAATGTTCTTTGTCTTTTTTTTCGACCCATTTTCGGCTAATATAGTTGTTTGTGGGCCCTATTTTTGACTAGTTTTCGTCTATCTTGCGACCCTTTTGCGACATATATAGTTGTTTTTCGGACCTATTTTAGACTAATTTTCATCTACTTTTCGACCCTTTTTCTGCTAAAATAGTCGTTTTTCGGACTTTTTTTTACTAAGTTTTATCCATTGTTCGACCCTTTTTCGAGTAATATAGTTGTTTTTCGGACCTATTTTAGACTAATTTTCATCTATTTTTGGACCCTTTTTCTGCTAAAATATTGACGGATCTATTGTCGAGTAATTTTCGTCCATCTTGCGACCCTTTTGCAACTTATATAGTGGTTTTTTTGGACCCAGTTTTGACTAAGTTTTGTCTATTTTTCGACCCTTTCTCGGCTATGATAGTCGTTTTTCGGACCTATTTTTGACTATTTTTGGACAATTTTTCGGTTGGATTTAAACTTGTATAGAAGAGTCAAGAGTTGGGTCTAGAACTTAAATGACTGAGGGTGTTGATTTGCTGTTGTCCAGGTTGTGTCTGGAGACCTGCTCACTGAAATATGGGAAAACTGAATTACACCAAATGTTATTCAATTGAATCCAAATGGAACCGGTTGGCTCCTTTGGTATAGACTCGATGCTATATAGTTGTCTGCTGGATCTGGAGAGAAATTTTGAAGATATCTGTAGCCAAATAAGTGAGAAAAATTTGTTTACTTGAGATTAGGAATCTCAGAAAAAGATAAAATCATGCAGTCGACAAGGTGAGTAATGTGTCTTAGCAGTTGTTTGTTTGCACAGCTAACACTTTTTCTCAATTCTGATGGGCTAAAAATCGATCGCAAGAAAACATGACCAATTCTATATAAATTTAGTTCCCCTTTAATCGATTTAAATCCGTTTAAATATTTGCTTAATAAAAATAGCAGTCGTACCTGCAAATTTTTTTTTGATATACCCCATGTATTGTCAAAATGTAATCTTAGCCAAAAAATTAACATTAAGTCGATTGCTTGTTTAAGTTTTCCGACCCGGGGATCTCAATTAAACGGAAGTCTTTCTACGACTATGTTAAAGATGGATCATAAAAGAAAATACAAAGAATTGCTTTCATAGATAACCTTAATCATATAAATAGATGAAAAAACTGCAAAAAATCAGCGATGCGGCGGCAATTGTGGCAGAACTACAAAAATTGCAATCTGCAATCCATAGAGGTCTTCCAATATTTTCATTCGCCTCAATGGTTCCTGGGATATTAACCCCAGCACCAATTATCTTCCACACGGGGGGGGGGGGGGGGGGGGGGAGGAAAACGCGTCCCAATTGGAAGAATTACGAGAACAAAAGTAATCATCTGAAACTATTAATCATATTAAAAGATTGACTGAACAAATTAATCAACATTAAAAGTATTATTGACAACTAGAAATGATAACCCACAAAAACATTGTTGTAGCATATAACCGGCGAATAAGTTTTAATTTTGCATCAAGTTTTGATAAGTACATATTTTATTGTGTGTACGATTCAAAAATTTACAATTTGATACAGATTTTACAGATTTATCATTATTGCATCCTTTCCCCCTGTCTATCCTATTAAACTTTCTAAAAACAACATGCAAAAAGTTGAAGAACAAATTTTATTTAATCTTGCATCATTTGGACAAAAAGGGGTCTTTTCTATTATATACCCCCCCCCCACCCCAGCTTAGGTCACTTAACCTATAGCCCCCCCCCCCATCATGGTAATTATACCATAATGGGGGGGGGGCTATATTTTCATGGGGATATAATGGGAAAGACTCCAAAATAGCTCTTCTTTCTTGCTATTTAGATTTTTTTCAACATCAGAAGACAGCGCCCTCACTTAATAAAATGTATCTTTCGTTCCATTTTACCTTTAATTCCTTAAAACTCATCTTAATACTTTATTACTTGTAAAAAGGCCATCATACAGTGTGGGATGTGGCGACAAAAGGAAGATTATTTTATTTGGTAATTATATAATGTCTTTCTCCTTTGCCGTCAAATTCCACAAATTAGTACAAATTAAGGGTAGGGGCGCTGGCTCGTTATGAATTTCATTTGAATACAAAAAAATTTTCTATGCATATATTGAGAAATTTAATGGCTCACTTCTAATAAATCAATTGCTAGATACATAGGAATTTTTTTTTTGCTGTCATGAATGCTCATGTTTTTGTTTTTTGTTTTGTTTTTATAAAATGAACACTTTTATGAGAATATTTCCATCCGTTCGCAAATGTTACAAGTCACGCATGTTTGAATAAAGAGTCAAAACTCAGCGAAGTTGCAAAATTAGTTTCCATTTAGTTGTGAAAAAATCACTCTACTATCTTGCATATTATTTTTCCATAATTAATTTAATAAGATTATCACTTAAAATATCCTTCAGTAATTGCAAACTATTTCCAATAAATTTCATAACTTATAGATTATTGATAGCTTTTCACAATTTAGAAGCTGACAATTGGCCATAGAAAATCTGTTTCCTTGTTTTCTAATCCTCTTCCCCCTCCCTCCCCTCTGCGATCAAGTAGAAAGTGAGAAAATGATCAATTTTATTTAGACTTGGGATTGAAACCAGTGGAAGGAAATAGTCCCATAATATTCCTGGAAAAGTTAGATAGGTATTCATTTATCAATTCAGAAGTTATGACATTATTGTTATCAGTTTTATTAATCGTCCCTCGCTTTTTTGCATCTGCGGCAAAATTACCCCGCAATGGAGTTGAGAAGGAGCGGGCCATTATGGAACATCTGGAGAATTCCCTCCCAAGAGCTCTGCCACCAGACGACATGCTAAACCGATCAGGGATTTATTAATATTTTTAGACTAGTATTTTTTGTACACCAGCTGGTTAGAGCTTACAAGTCAAAAAAAGTATATTTTCCTTAAAGCTACGTACTTTACTTTATTTCTTACGCTACTGCAAAGATTTTCTAATTAAATTTGTATTCGGAGGTTTTCAAACTCTTGAGTTCGTTGTCAAGATCGAAAAAGACATTGTGCTAAAATGAAAAGCAAAAATTGAATACAAAACAAAAACAATTAAACCGTTTCAAAAAAATTTAAGTGAAAGATTAAAAAATGCACCGAATTTTCTACTTACATTGCTTTCTTCTCGTCTTACAGTTTTAAAAGTCAAGTTTAGAGTTTTTTCTTTTTGGTAAACATTAAAATAGATTCCGAAGCGACAACTTATCATTCGAATGGTACAAATTTGAATAGTAAATTGCTAAGCATTGTCATTACAGACAACAAAAACGTTATTTTGCATGCTTAAAATTTCCATATTATACTTTGGATAGAAATTTATACCTTGAAATCGTTTTTGGTCTGGGGGACGCAAAAAAGCAAAAAGAGCAAGAAATAGGTAACCGTTTTTTTAGATTGATTTAAAGTTTTTATGTTTGATTTATTCGTTTTTGTTTGTTTGACAGCTGTAAAGGTGGTTAAATTAAATTAAAAGCCGATAGGCAAAGGACTGAAATTTTTAAAATCGGCAGTCGTCGAAAAACTAACTGACCAATCTTTCTGAAACAACCGTAGACGGCACTTGTCTTCAAAGCAAGGCGGCTCGGTAATGTGCGTTCGCATATTAAGTTCCGACCCCGCTCATCTACATTTTTCACTTAATTGTCTACCAAATGAGGAAGAGATCACAAAAATTGACATATCAACATATCGTTCAACAAACTACTAAAAGAATAAAACAATCTACTCTAGAGGGTCTATGAGACCTGTGGCTACAATAATATGACTACCAGAAAAGACGGCAATAAAAATCAAATAGTTACAAACATTATTCACGACCAAAAATCCTTGTCCATTTTTTGAAAACCACTAATAACCAAATCAAAAGGGCATCAGATAAAACTTATACTAAGAAGATTAACCGGTACTTTTTGGAAAAAAATATGGGACTTTTCCTCAATGCGACTTGGCAACAAGTCGACTAGAAATGAGTAAAAACGGCAAAAATTTATTAAAACATTGCTTTTATTTTAAAAAAAGTATTGAATTCGAAATGATTAGAAACAATACACATCAAATGAAATCATTGAGAGAGTTTTCTATACCTCAATAAAGAGCGACTGAGGCCTTTCATTATCCCGGATATGTCACACGACTAGAAAGAGAACGACAAATACAGGCAAAATTTGCACGAAAAATTATGCACGAAAACGATGTCCCCCAATCAGTTAAATATTAAGGTGATCACTGTAAACAATAAAAATCTTCGTTTGCATTTTTTGCAGGTAACAACATTTGTAAGTCAATTTACCCCCATTTTTGTGATAATGTGAAAAGAAAACCAAAACCTACAAAAAGGGGCGAAATTGCAAAAATCACGAAAATTAGTTTTTATGAAAACTGGTTGTTCCAAGAAGAAAGACCATTTGAAAAAAATAAAACCGTTATGACGAGCAAATTGTATTTCAAAAGATAGATGACGTGAATTGTATATAGAGATGCTTAGCTGCAATTTAACAGAAAAAAATTGGCAGTTCTCAAAACCCCATCTGTTTTTTTATTAAACACAAATATTTTCAAAATTCATAGCCAACAAAAGCTTTTGACTAAAAGACTAGACAGTTTGTCTTGCAATAGCCGGAAAACTAATTACGACTGTTATTAATTAGACTGAATCATAAGTGTGGTGGCTGAGCTTACTAACTCAATTACCAAATTGAATAGCGCTTCAGCGCCATTTCAAGCCTTAAAGCTAGAATAGCATCACAAGCAAAATTTAATGCTACATTCTATCGAAGCCAAACGGATTTTGCATCTTAACAGTATTGCATCAGATTCTTTGCGATTGGATTGCGAATCAACATGTTATTGATAAAGAAAATTCGACAAAAATTCTACATGGTTAACAAGCTTCCCATGACATCAAATTTACACTGAAAAAGTGACTTTATGAAAAAGTTTTCACAATTTGTCGATCTTATTATCTACAACCAATCAACAGTGGAATTTGACATGTAAATCCACGTGACCAGCACGAGACTTCTTGAAAAGAAAATTAACTTTGATATTCTCAAAACTTTTTTTTTGAGGAAAACTTTGGAAGTAAGAGAAACTTTGTGCAAAGCACATAGTCAATTGCTCTTACTGCTTTTAGTTATTTGAAACGATTGAGTGTTGAGTAATGCAACGGCATTCTAGAGTATAGGGGATAATACAGTTCGCAAAAGTTAACTGCAGAAACACAATATCCAGACAGATTTGAAACCGCTGAAACGAACGGGGCGGTGTAAAGTTTTCCTTGACTTTGATAGGAGAGCAGCCGTTACATTTGGTCCACCGAACCGGACAATGGAAGGCAAACTGCTGTCCAATCTGATGAAGAGAGTGCCGAAGGCACCCCCAAAAGAAATCAAACGAATCAACAGCGCAACGCCAGTGAGGCAGAGTGAAAGGTGCGAGTGCAATTCACAAAATACGTTGAAGAGTTGACCTCGCTGAAAAGGAACAAGCAAAGCAATCCAATCACAACCAGCAGAGAGGAGCTTCAATCAACAGCTCAAAGAAGCGACAAGAAGTTCCAGGATTTAGTGGAAGAAGTTAACACGAAAACGGGGATGTGCTAAAAAAATAATTGAAGTTTCAGATCAACCAAACAAACTAAAGGTTCCTACCAACAGACTGCTCACCTTCTAGAGGAAAAAATACCCAAGCAACTGTAGCGTCGACACAAGCTTGTGCCCGATCAAGCTAATTTCGTTGAAGAACATCTGAATGAAGCAAGAGTGCGCAATGCAAGTTTGGACTATCATTGGCAAGCATATATAAGCAAAGGCACGCAACCAGCAATGAATGCAGAGCAAAGCAACGCAACCCAAGCAGTGAAAGACAGCGAGAGTAGCAACAACTACCCAACGGACAACCCAGTTGCTCAAACAGTGCAAAACGGAGCAACAGCAAGCGACCAAGAGACGGAGAGTGTTTCGGAAACATCTTCAGCAAAGCAAAGGCGCAAGGATAGGATGAAGAAATTCGACATCGAATTCGAAACTAAAATGCGACTAGAACAGGTGCGGTTAGAGCGGAGGAGGCTAGAGCTGGAAATGCAAATGAAGAAACTGGAAACCAAGCACCAACTACTGGAAGGGGAGTTCGAGCTAGAGCACAAAGTGAAGAGAACAACATTAGAGAGCGATGATTCTCGTTCCCAAGCAACTGATTCTCGAGACAAATCACCCTTCAACTGAACCACAAAGAAGAGAGATGTCTCAGACTGGGCCAGCAGGATTTACAACCTCCTGACACCAGAACGATCAACAGCTCGTTTCGAAACCACCCTTGAAGTGAACGGGCACAGTCACTTCTCACGATATCGCAATTCACGAGACCAGTCCTCAAGTGTTGAAAATCGAGACGTTTCCCCAAGAGCTGGTCTGCTACGATACAACAGTGGATACGCAGGTTCCAGAAGCCTACCAAGCTGAAGTTGAACAACTTCGATGGAAACCCCCTCGAATGGCCGGAGTGGTCTAGTATGTTCATTGCTACAGTGGACTAACGCCCATTACCAGACTCAGAGAAGATGAGCCACCTGAAGACTCTACTGACAGCAAAGCAAGGTCAGCAATCTCTGGAATGGGCTATTCTGGACAGTTCTATGGTGCTGCATGAAGCATTCTGGAGAGGAAATTTGGAAGGCCTCATGTGATCATTGATGCACAACAGGAGAGTCTTCCCAAAGCAAGTAAGGTAAAACCGCAGGACTCAACAGGTCTGATCATTTTCTCAGTTATCGTTTCAAACTTTGTGAATGTGCTCAAAGAGTACAAGCAGATTGATGATCTGCAATCGAGCTCGACACTGAATATGGCAGCAGCTAAACTACCTCAAGTTCTCAAAGAGAAGTGGTGGTTCTATGTTGATGATAAAGATGAAGATTGGCCTGATATAATTATGCTTGAAAAAAGGCTATCTAGAATAGCATTCGTGCACGAAGGGTTTTCAGCCTTCAAGGGAGAGCGAAGAGAAGAAGACCGAAGAAGCACAAATGGAGACAAACGGTTCTCGAAAACATGGAAATTCAGTGCAAGTTCGAACATGAAAGAAACGGAGCGAACGCAAAGTGATCACTGTCCACTAGCTGATGGCAATCATAAAATATGGAACTGTCCACTATTCAGGAAAATGAGTGTGAATGATCGGTACGCAGCAGTGAGGAAGCAACGCTTATGTTACGGATGTCTAGGCAAAGGACATGCAATCAAAGATTGTAAAGTCAATGCGTGCGGCATCAATGGGTGCATAAAGAAGCACAACCGATTGCTACACTCAGAAAACCAAACGGACGAGGGCAATCACGCAGTCAACGTAAGCGCAGCAACAACCAACCAGAGTAACGAAGTTAGTTTCTTCAGATAGTTCTTGTCTCAATACCGAGTGGTGGCAACAGGCTGAACACATATGCTTTCCTCGATAGTGGATCAGCGGTTTCATTCATCGATCACAGTGTGCAAGAAAAGTTACGAGCGCAAGGCACCGATGTGACGCTCAACATAGCTGGCATACACGGAACATAGGATCAACATAGGACTACATTCAAAAGTGCATTCAATCGAAGCGTTTGCACACCCGTAAATCTCCTTGTGAAACACAAACTACAACTACAAGAAGTTGAAGCAAAGCTTCAATCACTTGACTGTTTACCCAACAAAAGCTTCAACTTGATGGAAGTTGGCATCATCCTTGTTCAAGATGCTTATGAGCTACAACGCCCATTGGATTACAAGATAGGAACACGAAGTGAACTTTTGGCCGTTCTAACAGAGCTAGGATGGGTAGTCAGTCGACACATGACGGGCAAAAGAAGACAAAATGTTTGTCATTTCGGCTTCACTGATGATGTTAAAGTGGCTGAGAATATACAAACCTGATGGGACTTAGAAACCTATGCTTCCAAAATCAACGTCGTCAGTCAGTCAAACAAGGAGCAGCAGGCACAGAAGGTGCTAGAGAGTACGACGAAGTTCGCAGGCGAGCAGTACGAAGTGGGAATGCTGTGGAGTGAACCAGAGCCAAACCTATCGAACAACTACAGCTCAGCCCTGGGTCAGTTTACTCACTGGAGCAAAGATTCCAAAGGGACCCAAACATGAAGAATTTTTATCAACGGTCAATAGATACAGATGTAGAAAAAGGATTCGTAAAGATATTGGACGAGACCAAAGTGAAAGGCACCTTCGGGAAAGAATGGTTTCTGCCACACCATCCAGTGCTAAACCCAAACAAGCCTGGCAAAGTAAGACGTGTTTGCAATGCTGCCTCAAAGTACAAAGGAGTATGCCCAAATGATAAGCTACTAGCAGGACCTGATCTGCTGCAACGGTTGATTGGAACAATATTCAGATTCCGTGAAGGACCAAGAGCCCTAACAGCTGACATCGAATCGATGTTTCATCAACTACAAGTTCCCGAACGTGATAGAAGTTGCTTGAGGTTCTTATGGCGTCCAAGAACTAACAAACATGTTCAGATATACGAATATCAGCGTCACGTTTTTGGAGCTAAGAGTTGTCCAACTTGTACCAACTATGATCTCAAGCGAGTGGGATTGGACTACAAAAGAGAGTATCCAATTGCAACAAAGGCAATACAAAACAACTTCTACATGGACGGTTTCATCAGATCAGTAGAAACCCCGGAAGAAGCAATTGCAGTCTTCAATCAACTACAGCATCTGCTCTCGCAACGTGGATCTGATCTGAAGAAGTGGATAAGGAATTACGATGCAGTTACCGAAGTAATCTCAGAAGACTTGAAGTCAATCAGCAATACTAAGCAAGTCGAGGTGGAACCCAGTATGGAGGTATCCTCAGTGCTAGGACTACAATGAGCCGTTATTGATGACAGTCTTCAAGTATGCAGAGGTACAAATAAAGAAATTGAAGCACCTATAACCGAGAGGAAGATTTTGTCATGGGTAGCTTCAGTATTCGACCCGATCGGATTGTTTGCTGCGTTCGGTGTTCACGCGAGACGACTTCTGAAAGGCATCTGGACTAAGAATGGGCAACTTTGGGACAACGAAGTGGAGCCTGGTGACGAAGCAGAATTCCTGAGATGGAAAGAACAACTTCCAATAGTGGCTGAAACAAGCATCGATAGAAGGTACTTCAACAGAGACAGGGATAAAACCGAACTTCATGTGTTTGCTGACGCATCTGAAAACACGATGTGTGCAGTGGCCTATCTTCGTTAAAAACCAAAAGAACACTCAGCTGAATTAGCTTTTGTCATTGGAAAACGTAGAGTGGCACCGATGAGGCATCATTCAATACCGCGATTGGAATTATAAACGGCAGTCATGGCAGTGAGGTTGAAAGAACAAATGGTCAAGGAAAATGAAATGAAGATAAGAAGTTGCAGTTTTTGGTCAGACTCAGCTGCGGTACTGCAGTGGATACACAGCTCCCATCGTAAACAACAAGTGTTTGTGGCCGATCGAGTAGCTGAGATACTAGATACAACCGATGTTTCACAGTGGAAACATGTGAGCGGTATCAACAACCCAGCGGACATTGGCACCAGAGCAATCAACATTGAAGAATTCAAGAGAGGTGAGTGGCTCACTGGTAAGGCCTGGTTAAAGCAACCAGAAAGCGAGTGGCCAGAGCAAGTAACCTAATCTTTGCATCAGATGAAAAGAATATACCCTCATCAGTCTTCATGATACAGGCTAAAGAAAATAAAGCTGTTATTCAGTGGGAACGATTCAGTAACTTTAACAGACTAGTGAACACAGTAGCATACATACAGAGAGAATTGAACAAACACAAACCAGCGCCAATCGTAGTCGGCATTGAAGAAAGAGAAAAAGCAAAAGCAACTATCTTCAAACTACTACAGCAAGAACAGTTTGGCGAGGAGATGAAATCTTTCAAAGCTGAAAAGGAAATTCCGAAAGGCAGCAAAATCCTACAATTCTCACCTTTCCTAGATGAAGACGGACTTGGGGATCAACGGTTTTATTCATCGAACAAAGTGTGCAGGAAAAGTTACGAGCGCAAGGCACCGATGTGACGCTCAACATAGCTGGCATACACGGAACATAGGATCTGAAGACCGAGAAGGTTCCTCTCAAAATAAGGGGACTACATTCAAAAGTGCATTCAATCGAAGCGTTTGCACACCCGTAAATCTCCTTGGGAAACACAAACTACAACTACAATAAGCTGAAGCAAAGCTTCAATCACTTGAGTGTTCTACCCAACAAAAGCCTCAACTTGATGGAAGTTGGCATCATCCTTGTTCAAGATGCTTATGAGCTACAACGCCCATTGGATTACAAAATAGGAACACGAAGTGAACTTTTGGCCGTTCTCACAGAGCTAGGATGGGTAGTCAGTGGACACATGACGGGCAAAAGAAGAAAAAATGTTTGTCATTTCGGCTTCACTGATGATGTTAAAGTGGCTGAGAATATACAAACCTGATAAGACTTAGAAACCTATGCTTCCAAAATCAACGTCGTCAGTCAGTCAAACAAGGAGCAGCAGGCACAGAGGGTGCCAGAGAGTACGACGAAGTTCACAGGCAAGCGGTACGAAGTGGGAATGCTGTGGAGTGAACCAGAGCCAAACCTATCGAACAACTACAGCTCAGCCCTGGGTCAGCTTTACTCACTGGAGCAAAGATTCCAAAGGGACCCAAACATGAAGAATTTTTATCAAGGGTCAATAGATACAGATGTAGAAAAAGGATTCGTAAAGATATTGGACGAGTCCAAAGTGAAAGGCACCTTCGGGAAAGAATGGTTTCTGCCACACCATCCAGTGCTAAACCCAAACAAGCCTGGCAAAGTAAGACGTGTTTGCAATGCTGCCTCAAAATACAAAGGAGTATGCCCAAATGATAAGCTACTAGCAGGACCTGATCTGCTGCAAGGGTTGATTGGAACAATTTTCAGATTCCGTGAAGGACCATTAGCCCTAACAGCTGACATTGAATCGATGTTTCTTCAGGTACAATTTCCCGAACGTGATAGAAGTTGCTTGAGGTTCTTATGGCGTCCAAGAACTAACAAACCTGTTCCGAAATACGAAAATGAGCATCACGTGTTTGGAGCTAAGAGATGTCCAACTTGTGCCAACTATGATCTCAAGCGAGTGGGACTGGACAACAAACGAGAGTATCCAATTGCAACAAAGGTAATACAAAACAATTTCTACGTGGAGAGATTTCATCAAAACAGTAGAAACCTCGGAAGAAACAATTGAAGACTTCGATCAACTACAACATCTTCTCTCGCAACGTGGATTTTAACTGAAGAAGTGGATAAGCAATAACGATGCAGTTACCGAAGCAATCTCAGAAGACTTGAAGTCAATCAGCAATACGGAGCAAGTCGATGTGGACACCAATACGGAGGGATCCTCAGTGCTAGGACTACAATGTACCCATATTGATGACAGTCTTCAAGTATGCAGAGGTACAAATAAGGAAATTGAAGCACCTATAACCCAGAGGAGGATTTTGTTATTGGTATCTTCAGTATTCGACCCGATCGGATTGTTTGCTCCGCTCGGTGTTCACGCGAGACGACTTCTGAAAGGCATCTGGACTAAGAATGGGCAACTTTGGGACAACGAAGTGGAGCCTGGTGACGAAGCAGAATTCCTGAGATGGAAAGAACAACTTCCAATAGTGGCTGAAACAAGCATCGATAGAAGGTACTTCAACAGAGACAGGGATAAAACCGAACTTCATGTGTTTGCTGACGCATCTGAAAACACGATGTGTGCAGTGGCCTATCTTCGTTAAAAACCAAAAGAACACTCAGCTGAATTAGCTTTTGTCATTGGAAAACGTAGAGTGGCACCGATGAGGCATCTTTCAATACCGCGATTGGAATTATAAGCGGCAGTCATGGCAGTGAGGTTGAAAGAACAAATGGTCAAGGAAAATGAAATGAAGACAAATAGTTGCAGTTTTTGGTCAGACTCAGCTACGGTACTGCAGCGGATACACAGCTCCCATCGTAAACAACAAGTGTTTGTGGCCAATCGAGCAGCTGAGATACTAGATACAACCGATGTTTCACAGTGGAAACATGTGAGCGGTATCAACAACACAGCGGACATTGGCACCAGAGCAATCAACATTGAAGAACTCAAGAGAGGTGAGTGGCTCACTGCGCCGGCCTGGTTAAAGCGACCACAAAGCGAGTGGCCAGAGCAAGTGAACTTAATCTTTGCATCAGATGAAAAGAATATACCCTCATCAGTCTTCATGATACAGGCTGAAGAAAAAAAAGCCGTTATTCAGTGGGAACAATTCACTAACTTTAACAGACTAGTGAACACAGTAGCATACGTACAGAGAGCATTGAACAAACACAAACCAGCGACACTCGTAGTCAGCATTGAAGAATGAGAAAAAGCAAAAGCAACTATCTTCAAACTACTACAGCAAGAACAGTTTGGCAAGGAGATGAAATCTCTCAAA
This sequence comes from Convolutriloba macropyga, assembly GCF_964194025.1. Lineage (NCBI taxonomy): Eukaryota > Metazoa > Xenacoelomorpha > Acoela > Convolutidae > Convolutriloba > Convolutriloba macropyga. The sequence continues at coordinate 47,819 of NW_027450529.1, read as the reverse complement.
GCTGACAAGGAAATTCCAAAAGGCAGCAAAATTCTACAGTTCTCACCTTTCCTAGATGAAGACGAACTTATTCGAGCCAAAGGCAGAATAGGCAGAAGTCAATTGGACTACAATGCAAAGCATCCAATTTTGCTACAATGCAAACATCATGCGGTTGAATTATTCTTGCGAAGCGAGCACAAGGACAATCAGCACGAAGGCACTGAGCATGTAAGAAACTTTGTTCAGCAGAAGATGTGGATCCTAGGCATACGGAACAACTTAAGATCAATCAAGAACAAGTTACCTGCAGAAAAGGCAGAGCACAAACGATAGCACCAGTAATGATAGATCAACCCGAAGAGCTGTTAGATGCTTCAACAGCATTTACAAATGTTGGAGTTGACTACTTTGGCCCTCTCATTGTGAAGATTGGGCGAAGAAATGAAAAACTATGGTGTTGTCTCTTTACTTGTCTAAATGTGAGAGCGTTGCATATAGAAGTTGTACCCAAGTTGGACACAGATAGTTGTTTCAATGCAATAATGAGATTTATTGCACGAAGAGGCCGAGTAAAATTATCAGCGACAACGAGACAAATTTTGTTGGAGCTGAGAGGGAGTTTGCAGAGTACGTTGCGGCATGGAACAAAGAAGGGATCGAAGAACATCTAATTCAACGAGGAATCAGATGGAAATTCAACCCACCCGCAGCACCTCACTTTGCAGGAGTATGGGATCGGTTGGTGGGAAATTGAAAAAAAGCAATGTATGTAGTGTTGGGGAACAGATCAGTCACTGAGGACGTCCTTTCAACAACGAAGTGTATTGTTAAGCAGATATTGAACGCAAGACCGTTGACTCCAGTCAGTTCAGACGTTAATGACTGAGAGGCATTGACCCCCAATCACTTCTTGCTTAGCAACAGGGACGTCTGTTTACCCTACCTACTATGCGCAGAGGAATTTGTTGATCATCGAAAACTCTTTCGACAAACTCAAGGCTATGCAAATCTCATATGGAACAGATTTCGTAAAGAATGTATGCCAACTCTGAATAATCGGCAAAAATGGCGATCTACGGCAAACGAAACCCTTACAAAAGGTGATCTCGTTTGGTTGATCGAAGACAGCGATAAGCGTGGAGATTACAATCTAGGTCGAGTTGCGGAGACGATCGATGGGTCCGACGGTGTGATTCGATCAGCGATAGTTCAAGCGAACGACAGGGTGAACAAGAGACCAGTAGTGAAGCTCGCCCCAGTACTACCTTGGAAAGATGTTTTCGCGCTGGAAAACAGGGCCGGCGAAGTGGCGGCTGAGCTTACTAACTCAATTACCAAATTGAATAGCTTTTCAAGGCAATTTCATGCCTTAAAGATAGAATAGCATGACAAGCGAAATTTAATGCTACATTCTATCTAAGCCGAACGGATTTGTTCAGTTTGTTTAACATTTATATTTAGCAACTATTATTAGTACACAATCGTCATACATGAAGTGAGACTCAAACTCGAATTACCTCAACCACCAGCAAAATAATACTACGACTTAAGAGTATTGCTTTAGATTCTTTGAGAATGGATTGCGAATCAACCTGATTTTGATACAGAATATTGGACAAAAATTCTACATGGTTAACAAACTTCCCATGACATCAAATTTACACTGAAAAAGTGAGCTTACGGAAAAGTGTTCACATTCTGTCCACATTATTATCTACAACCAGTCAACAGTTGAATTTGACATGTAAAATCAACGTAACTAGCAGCATGAAAGGAGCTTGAAAAACTACCAAAAATCAGATGAAACTCGTTAATTTTGTCTTATTAAACTGACATACAGTGTTTATTGAGACAAACTTTCTTGAGCGGTAAATTACTTGTTACTGTGTCTTGTTTCTGTAGATCATATTTGTGATTGTACAGCTTTAACTTTACTTTGACTTGTTGAAAAGAGAATTAACTTTGATATTCTCAAAACTTTCTTTTTGAGGAACGAAGTTCCTAAGTAAGGGAAACTTTGTGCAAAGCATATAGTCTAATGCTATTACTGGCTTTAACGAAGCCTAGCCTAGTTTGAAATTGGTGTTATTGAGGCCAATTGAGAAACAAAAAGTGTTCATTAAATTAACTCAGAATATTCAAATCTGAGGTAAAAATTGTTGTGTTTTTTCTCTGAGATCATTCAACTAATTCAGTTCATTTCTTTTTCGTTTGGTTACTTGTATGACAGTGTTGTGCACTGCCAAGTTTGCTCAATTTTGAATCATTATTCACGAAGTTACTCAACATTGAAATTTTGACCCATGTATTAAAATTGGTTATAAAATATAAAAGGTAGCCCCACCAAGGCAGTGTACCAAGCGTTGTTTATTTTTGCATCAGATAGTAGGTCTACCTAACGCTCATCATCCTGTGAAATTTTATCTCATTAGCAATTGTGGTTAAGGAGATGTCATTGAAAAACCTTTAATTTGAGACTAATTGGTTATTTGAATTTTTGGATTTTCACGTAATTGAAGCGAAGCCATTTGTTACTCAGCAAAGCTGAACAAAAAATTATTTGAAATTATTGAGTGTTAAGTAATGCAACGGCATTCTAGAGTATAGCGGATAATATAGTTCACAAAAGTTAACTGCAAAAACACAAAATCCGGCCAGATTTGAAACGAACTGGGTGGTGTAAAGTTTTCTCGGACTTTGATAGGAGAGCAGCCGTTAAAATAGGACTATAAAATAACATTAAATAGCATTAAATAACATTAAGCTGAACTAATAAGTTTCAAAAACAACTTTACGAAACCACAGTTTTGAAGCCATTAAATTTATAAGTTATTAAC
>NW_027450529.1:0-37500 GCF_964194025.1 Convolutriloba macropyga | reverse complement strand
TTTTAGCCATCGCAGTTTTTCTCGGATAATGAAAGAGGGATCGATACGATAGTTTAGATTATTTCGTTTTCTCGTTTTCAATTTTCCCAGACCCTTAAAGTCATGATTTAGCGAATCCCTTCAGAATAAATTTGAAGTTTTATATTCGACAAATATCGAAAAACGAATCAAAAGAAAAATTTTCTTCGAATTAAATGATTTGTACTTTTCCTACGTAAAATGTAATTAAACAACTGTAGTTCGTCAGAATCGACGAGAGTTTTAAGAGAGTTTTGTCAAGCATTAAATATTTGAGGCTACTCGGTACAACGTACCTAACTCAATCCAATTTAATCATGGAAAAGTAATCATGAATGTAAACGGACCTTTGGAGGAAACAGAATCTGGAAAAGTGTGACATAAATTATAAAAATGGGTATAAAAATGAAGGGCCACTAAATTATTTTGAGAAAATACTGATATATGAATTTGAAAACTCAATCAAAATCAATATTTTGGGAACATTTCAAAAAGCAATCGTCAGGAAGCTAATTGAGATGTTCAGTTCTTTAATCGAATTGCAACAGGAACTCTCTTAAATTGATAAAATTCAAAAAGTAATCATTTCGTCTACTTAGGTCGAATTGTACTATGTTATCCAAACACAGCAACTAACTACCACGCGCTTTCTATGGTAAATGACTGAATGTTAAATTGAAGTAACCAATAAGAGTGGTGCTCGACTGGAACGTACTTGCAAGTAACTGGAACGTACTTACAAGTTAGCCATTCGCCTTGCAAGTTCTTACAAGTTAATCATTCGACTTGCAAGTTCTTACAATTTAACCATTCGGTTGCAAGTTCTCACAAGTTAACCATCTTCTGCAAAAAACTTGCAAGTTTTTACAAGTTAACCATTCGGTCTCAACCCGGGTAATTGCTAACAACTACGCTGCATTTAAATTGACTCGTTGCATCAGTTGAGTACTAGATTGTTTAATCATTAATATCTTATGATTTATTTATTATTTAAATGTTAATGTTTTGACTTGGAACTGAGAAATTTTTCTGCCTGGACTGATTTAAATTCCTAAATAGTATACGTGTTCGGAGGTCTGAACCAGTTTTTGGACATGAATGAAAAGGTGGATACTTCAACGTACAATTTTTGGATTTACTGTTTCTAGTTCTCCCCTTCGGCAAAGTGGAATGTCACCTAAATGGGGGGGCAGTATTTCATACTGGCTCCTCCTGGAACATTTGGTCTGCAGATATAGACAAGTCACTATAAACCTCAGTTACGCATGTGAACATATTTAATAGAACCAATTATGGCGATTTTTAAGGTGAGAAGACGAAAATTTGGACTACAAATTAAAGCTACAAAAAGTCAAAAAGTGGAAACCATTATCATGTTTAGAAAATTAAACTTTCCCCAAGAACAACAACAAAAGAGTCATGATCATAGTCAGTTCCAACTAGTTGTGGTCAATGTCGTTTCATTAAGGGCTCTGAATTAATCACCCCTCAACTCAAAAGGATATATGTTTGATAATTTTGATGGTAAATATGTTATAAGTTTTATGAAGTTCAAGTCCTAAACTTCAATCAAAAAATTTAGAGCAGCATTTAAACTTTGTTTTGGAAATATTGGCAACCATTTGAAACTTTTTCTTAATGTGCTTTGGAAACAATAATAATTTTTACTGCAAATGTATATTGGATAAAGTTTTAGCCATCGCAGTTTTTTCTCGGATAATGAAAGAGGGATCTATATGATAGTCTAGGTTATTTCGTTTTCTCATTTTCAATCTTTCCAGACCCTTAAAGTCATGAATTAGAGAATCCCTTCAGAATAAAATTGAAGTCTTATATTCAACAAATATCGAAAAACGAATCAAAAGAAAAATTTTCTTGGAATTAAATGATTTGTACTTTTCTTACGTAAAATGTAATTAAACAACTGTAGTTCGTCAGAATCGACGATAGTTTTAAGAGAGTTTTGTCAAGCATGAAAAATTTGAAGCTACTCGGTACAACGTATTTAACTCAATCCATTTAATCATGGAAAAGTTTTCAAGAAAAAATAAATTTTTCAATCTTTAATCTTCAATTTCCTAAATCGTATACGTGTTCGGAGATCTGAACCAGCTTTTGGACGTGAATGAAAAGGGCGGATACTTCAACGTACAATTTTTGGATTTACTGTTTCTAGTTCTCCCCTTCAGCTAAGTGGAATGTCACCCAAATGGGGGGCCAGTCTTTCATGCTGGCTCCTCCTGGAACATTTTGGTCTGCAGATATAGGCAAGTCACTATAAACCTCAATTACGCATGTGAACATATTTAATAGAACCAATTATGGCGATTATTAAGGTGAGAAGACGAAAATTTGGACTACAAATTTAAGCTACAAAAAGACAAAAAGTGGAAACCATCATCAAGTTTAGAAAATTTCAAAAAAAAAATTGACGCCAGAAAGAAGCAATGCGGTTTAAACTTTCCCAAAGAACAACAACAAAGGAGTCATGATCATAGTCAAATCCCACTAGTTCTGTTCACTGTCTTTTCATTAAGGGCTCTGAATTATTCCCCCTCAACTCAAAAGGATATATATAATAAATTTGATAGTAAAAATGTTATAAATTTTATGAAGTTCGAGTCCTAAACTTCAATCAAAAAATTTAGAGCAGCATTTAAACTTTGTTTTGGAAATATTGGCAGCCATTTGAAATTTTTTCTTAATGTGCTTTGGAAACAATAATAATATTCACTGCAAATATATATTGGATAAAGTTTTAGCCATCGCAGTTTTTTCTCGGATAATGAAAGAGGGATCGATACGATAGTCTAGATTATTTCGTTTTCTCATTTTCAATTTTCCCAGACCCTTAAAGTCATGATTTAGCGAATCCCTTCAGAATAAATTTGAAGTTTTATATTCAACAAATATCGAAAAACGAATCAAAAGAAAAATTTTCTTCGAATTAAATGATTTGTACTTTTCTTACGTAAAATGTAATTAAGCAACTATAGTTCGTCAGAATCGACGAGAGTTTTAAGAGAGTTTTGTCAAGCATGAAATATTTGAGGCTACTCGGTACAACGTACCTAAATCAATCCATTTTAATCATGGAAAAGTTTTCAAGAAAAAATAAATTTTTCAGTCTTCAATCGATGTCTTTTTAATCTTTTTGCGCACATTTTTAAGCGTGGATAAAAGTTTGTAAGCGTTTTCATAAGAAGGAACAATCGATGTGACAAAAATCGCTAGCTATGAGTTTTGCTGCAGAGGGCATCGGAACTAGGGTTTACGAATACTGCATCAAACTGAAATCTATTTCGTGAATTAAGCTGACCAATCAGAGACTCTAGTCAGTAATCAAATTCTAATATTTAATATTAATCATTCAGTCTCCTGTAAATAGTTGCACCATGCGCAACTATCCAACGCCTGCATTTTATAACACTGTCGTTATAATTGAAGTTCTACTTCAGCGTTTTAATTGTGAGGCTGCGTCGGTTAGCAACATGGACATAGAGTTAAAGAGGAATATAGATCAAGGTAAGTTTACTTCGCTCGTCGAAATAGGTAGCCCTCCCTCGCTCATACTTAAGGCTGTAAAAAGCGCCTTTTTAAGTTTTATCTTAATGCATTTACTTTCTTAGCTGCTCTAGTTTGTTTTACCGCCTTTTAAACTTCAGTATCATTCTTGTCCTTTATGCTGAATAAACAGAACTCGAAGAGATGTATTTTCCTTCAAGATGCCATTGAAGCTATGAATCTTCAAATTTTGGACGGTATTTTGCCAATGTTTTTGGAGTCAATCAATTTTTAATCTTCTACAACGTTAGGATTCAATAATAACCATTCAATTTGTGGATGTTAGTGGTTTGTGATTGTTGATGTATGTTTTTTAAATGAAAATTTCTGGTTTTAAGCGAATTAATATTGTCATTTCAATTTCAATTATTAAAATAAGAAAATTATGAAAATTAAAATAGAAGTAAATGTTTTAAAAATTGGAAAAGAAAGAAAATATTTTTCATTGGATAATGACCTTACAATTTTATGGTAGAACAAGATCTGAAATCAACGTTAAATGTTGACTCATGAGAAATAATTGTTCGAATCAAGTACTATGAATTATCAAAACATAAAATAAATTTTCAGTGCAAAAGTTGATGGACATATTTTTCGGAATGGACGACCCGAGTACTCTTGCAAAGAATTATCAAAACATAACGTGAATTAATCTGCAATGGACAAATACTTGAAATGCACAGATTTGACTGAAAGGGTCGTTATAACTTTATTTCGTTGCATTTCTTTATGGCAAATAAATCCAGACGCAAAAAAAAACAATTAACCCTTATTTGTTTTAGTTTTAGTTGTATCATATATTTTATAGTTGCTTTTAATGGTTGAAATTGATAGTAAACAAATTTTTATTAAGATTTGATTATGATTTTTTGCGTTAGTTTTCTCGCAACTTTCTCAAAAATGCCCAAGGTAACGTCAACCATATGATTATTTTGATTATTGCATTGTTGCATCTAGCATTGTGAAAGCACAGACTAGAGAGCCTGCTGGTTTTTTAGTCTCCTTGGATTCGAGGAAAAGACACTATGAGTCATATCAACAACAAGTTGTTTACGGGGACAGTGGAATGGTTCTGTATTGGACTTCCATGGTCACCTCTGACATTGCATGCTCATTCGATATAACTTCCTTCCCGTTTGACAAACACAGTTGCCTCATTCGATTAGGAACCTGGACGTCTAAACCCAAAGACTATCGAATGGGTAAGCTATGGTCTCAGTTTCACTTGCTCAAACGTATTATCAACTCTGAAAAAAAAAATTTTTACAAAAGTTCGCAAATCAGTTTGCAAATTTTTGCAAACTTGACCTTAGGCTTAAACTGGGGTTTATTTAGAACAGATAGCTTTTTTCTAAGCAGATAAAAAATTCTTAAATATTAATGTTTACTTGACGACAAAGTTAGAAATTTGTTGTAGCTAGGGTCTCTGTGAGTGATTGTGATCAAAGATTGTTCACATTTGTAGCTCTACTTGAACGTGCAAAAATAAGTAATCAGATGTCACAATTTACTTGTGGGAGTTGTTTTTATTGTTTTACCGCAGTACAATAGGTAATTTACTAGGGTAATTAGTAACATATCATTTCGTGGCCAATATCCAAAAAGACAAATTTCAATAAATTTTCCGTTTTGTGGAGACGAGTGACAATATTTGGTGGCAATTCACACGTTTCATATACCATTTTAAACGATGGAATAGTGTTTCACAAAACTTGGTAAAAGTTACTTACGTCTTATAAAAAGTCCAATAGTACAATTTGTAGCTAGTTTCCACCAAATTCCAAAAATTTGAGCATGTAATTAGCCTAATCTTTATTGCGCAAATTTTAATAGTAATTATTGAGACAAAAATTGGAGACTTAATTTTTCTTGTGAACGGTGCTATGAGGAAAAAGAAGAAGAATTTACTTTTCCGAGTACAAAACAAATACATATAATGAAAATTTAGCAAAATATTTTGAAGACACTACAGAAACGAATAACAAGCTAAAGCATGAGACTCGGAAAGGACAGGCAACGGGATCAACAGATCTTCTTTACAGCCTACCCTACGGGGTACTAAACCAAATAGTATTAAATCAAAAAAAATTTCATGAGTAACTATATACCAAGTTTTTTGGTAAAATTCAAAACAATGAAAAAAATTGCAGCAAGTAGCGCTACATTGAACACCACGAGAGACTCTGGCGCAGGTGAAGGCAAGAAGAAAAGGGGTGACAAATATTTTTTTTTAAAACTATTCAAAGTGTCGTGGAGGTTCATTTTGACTGAAAACGAAAAAAAAACACAAAAACGTCGATCTCTCGAAAACTAAAAGGTTTCAGAGGGTCATTTTTTTTCACCAGAAAGCCAACCTCATTTGGGTACTCGTGTAGCATGCAGGCAAAGGGGGTAAATTTCCCATGGGAATTTAGGTGGCGAATATTATTTGAACTAAAGCAGGGTTATCGGCCAAAAAACTGTTTTTCAATTTGTGATAAAAATTAATAATATCTGAATCTGAAGCATTGCACGATCGAATATCACTAGGAAACACATCTGAATCTACTAGAAGGTTATATAGATTGATTGCACGGCACTTAACAGAATTCCTTTCGTTTTTTTTCGGTATGATGGCACTTACAAAAATCCCGTATTAGAACGCCTGGTAATATTAGGTTTTTCAAAAACAAACATTTCATTTAAATACGACTCCGAAAGTAATCCCCAGAGGGACCACAGCAAAAACTTTAATAGCTCAAACAAATGGAGTTCGTACACGGTCAACATTCTATAATTAACAAACAGGTCCGTAGAAGAGTCGCACCGTTTTCTGAAAAAGACAAACTTCAAAATCTTTTTCTGCAGAGCCAAAACTGCAGAAAGACTACTAAAACTACAACATCCGTATACCAAAATTTCTTACTGAATAATGGATTTTTTGTTACTATCGTATTACCGCAAAAGTTGTTTACGAGGAACATAATGACGCAGTTTAGATATAATGCTACATTGCTTTCCGAGTCTTTGCCTTACTGAATCAATATGAGACTGAAAAGAAAATTTTGAATCCAGACATACACCTAAGTACCTACACATAGGAACAACACTGATAGCAGTGTTGTTCAACATAAATGATTGGTTGGAAGCACTTTTAAAGTCTAATTGATAAGTTTTGAAGAGTTTAACAAAAGTTTACTGGCTATTAGCCACTTTTCAATTTTAATTAGGTCCATGCTAATTTCTGCGTTCGAGCAACCGATGGCAGCGATGTTTGTGTCATCAGCAAAAAGAAGGATATCAACATTGCTGCACACCTTGGGTAGGTCGTTCAAATAAATTATAAACAGAAGAGGCCCAAGAATGGATCCTTGCGGTATTCCAAACTTTAATGGTAGCCATTCGGACGATTTATTGTTTACAATTACTTTTTGCGAACGGTTGCTCAGATAAGACTCAAACCAAGCATGAACACGGCCTCGAACGCCATAATCGCTTAACATATTAAGAAGGATCCCATTGTCAATAGTGTCAAAGGCTTTCTTTAAATCAAGAAAGAATTTGTAACACGGCCACTAAATTCATTGAGCCCTACTTTTTCGGAAAAATTAACCAGCGCATCAATTTTACTATGCTTTTTGCGGACACCATATTGCTTTCATAAAGCAAATTAAAATTCTCAAAATACTGATATAATCGCACAAACATTGCCCTCTCAAAAATTTTACTCCAAACTTTTAAGAGAGAAATTGGTCTGTAATTATTTTCATCTAAACGAGATCCACCTTTATGCAGAGAAATAACCTTAACTTGCTTTAAATCAGAAGGGAACACACCTTGTGCAAATGAACAGTTGATAAGTAGTTCTAAATAAGGAGCAATAACGGAAGCGCACTTTTTTACGATGATCATGTTAACATTATCGTCGCGAGAAGAAGATTTATTCTCAAACGATATTAAAATCTCCAGTACTTCTGCCATGGAAACTTTTCGTAGGAACAATGAGTGCAGTACAATTTACTCGTGGGAGTTGTTTTTATTGTTTTACCGCAGTACAATAGGTAATTTACTAGGGTAATTAGTAACATATCATTTCGTGGACAATATCCAAAAAGACAAATTTCAATAAATTTTCCGTTTTGTGGAGACGAGTGACAATAATTGGTGGCAATTCACACGTTTCATATACCATTTTGATCGATGGAATAGTGTTACACAAAACTTGGTAAAAGTTACTTACGTCTTATAAAAAGTCCAATAGTACAATTTGTAGCTAGTTTTCACCCAATTCCAAAAATTTGAGCATGTAATTAGCCTAAACCTTTATTGCGCAAATATTAATAGTAAATAATTGAGACGAAAATCGAAGACTTAATTGTTCTTGTGAACGTGCGGTAATACTGTTTTGTCACGTGCGGTAATACAAATGAAGAGTGCGGTAATACTGTTTTGTCAATTTGCCGCCGTTGGTTACTCAGTTTTTTGGTGTTTTTAATGATGTTGGGATTATGGTCCACACAATTGATTTCACAGTAACCATAAAATATTGTTGTTCAGTTTCTGGCTGATTTTTGCAGATATATAAGAATCCTACAAAGAATTGAAAGAACCAATTTAAAATTCTTTTGTTAGACATCTCAATGTATTATCTAAGTTAATGGCAAAGTTCTCACTAAGTCAGATCAAGAACAAGTCAAACTGTCATGGAAACATATTTTGAAACTGAACCCAGACTAACAGTTTTTGATGTTGCAGTAAAATTCTCATGATAAACTTTATTTTTTAATTTAGTAGCTGGTTTCAAATTTCCTCGCTCATTGGGTGAAACAACTATTAAGGAATAGCATGTAATATGTACGACATCGTATATAATCATTGTATGATCAATTGCTCTCGATTGAGATTGAGAAGCAATTATTGTAATTGTGTGTGTGTGTGTGTGTGTGTGTGTGTGTGTGTGTGTGTGTGTGTTTGTGTCTTTTTTCCACTTCTCTTCGAACATAACCTCTGCTTTCTCAAGTGACTTTTTCGCACACTTCTTTTTAATTTTTGATCGATTTCAATTGCTGTCACTCTGCGAAATGAAGTTCGTTCTTCAAGCAAAACCTATTTTAAAGACGGGATAATAAATCCCTGACAGCCGAGTGGTTAATACCTCCATCGGAGTTACGGAATTGGATTCTGGAGGGCAGGGTGCGAATCCTACCGTCAACTGATGTTTCCGCACCCATAAAAAAAGTTTTATCGAGGCTGCAGACAGTGAATTAAATTGCGCCGCCTGTCATTTGAGAGCAATTTTTCCGACTTTAGTAGGTTTATGTTTACTAAGAAGTGCCAACCCGTATAACAGTAGTTGATTATACTCTGGTTACAAATATGGGCAACTTTTGTTTCGCTAATGATTTGGTGATTGAGCATAGAACTTTGAAAACAATGGATTTCATTAAAATGCAATCAATACATCTGCTTCTTGACGTACCAATTATTAATTAATTGATTAGTATTATCAACGCTAGTAACTTTGCTTGACACATGCAACTAGCAAGTTTCAAATTTGACACTTTAGAGGCAAATTGCAGGTTCTAGAATTGCTGACAATGTTGAAATCTGGCAATTATAAACTCTACATGCGTTTCAACTTAGGTTTCCGTATGTTTCATTTTATTACTTCTACTTGCATAATTGTCCCTTAAAGCTGAGGAATTCCCCAGATGTCCATTAAGTGTATATTAGACTACTGCTTTTTGGTGTATGAAATTATCAATGGATAAACACGAGGACAAAGAAAGAATCCCCTAAAATTGGTTGGCAAAAAGTAGCAATCTAATGAACTTAAATTAAATGACACAAAGCGTCCGATAACTAATCCGTTCAAAAAATCAACTGTCCAACAATTCAATAATTAACACTTCAAGTTTCGACATAAAGCCGGTTTAAGGGATGGAACAGTCATGTAGGTCTGTAAAAATAAGTACATACTATAGATTGCTAATTCAAGGCACTACGAGATGTCAAAGAATTGAAATGAGCTACCGTCCCAGCGTGCAACTCAGAAAAAAAATCTTCATATTGATACAACGTCATATGTGACTCATGGTAATCGTACGTGGTCATATACAATTTGGATGATTTCCTGGTAATTATACAAGGATCATACATTTTAAAAATTATTAAAAATAAATGAACAATTGCATTTATAGCTCTCTTATTTGACCTAAAGTAAGCACGATATGGGCTTCAATTCTAGTCCTCCTTAAAATGATAACACGTTGTAGTAATATAAAGACGGATCGTCTTGTTAATAGCCGGCGTTGGTTTCTCTGTTTCCTGGATTTCATAAAACTTATTGTCGTAGCGCTTTTTCATGATCTTATAGTTACGTAACGGTACAAGGATCATTCATGATATCACAGTAATGATAGAGAATAATTGATCTATATTTAGCGGTAATACAAAGATCCTAAAATACAAAGATCTTACAACGAACTTATCTGGAATAGCGTATGATATGCTTGACATCGTTTATGATCATTGTTTTATTAGGAACAACTGACAACCTGATTAGCAGTAGTACATTTCTCTTTTATTACAAGCGTGGACGACTTCTGTATTATCTTTAAAAAAAGAAACTCTTTAATTCTGATCAGTATGAAAAAACATTCAAATTACGCAAATCAGAAGTGTACTTAACTGTAAATTTTACATGCAAAAATTATTTATGTTTATAGAAGTGAACGTACAATTTTGGACCAACTATATTTAATTTAGTTCAAGTTTTTTTAAAACAGATTAAAAACAGAAATCTACTAGGGTGATCTAATGTATCAAGGCGTGATCCCAGCAAATCAAGTGCTATTGAATTCGAAACTATGCCAAGACTGATTGGTTGATAAACGAAAACAAAGTCTGGTCTTAATTTGTATTTTTCAATTTGATAATCAATTTACTTTTAATCAATTTACTTTTAAAGTCCTTTTTCTGCTCTTTGTTACTTTTAAAGTCCTTTTTCTGCTCTTTGTTTTTTATTGAGTCTGGTAACCCATTCCAATCCTTGATTGCTGTGCGCGTAAAGGAGATTTGTAATTATCGGCCTTTGAACTTACAGTTCCAGAAAAGATTTTTTGTTCGGCGTGATTGTACTATTGCCCAAGTAGGAAGCGATTGACCCATTTTTGGGGAGACATCAGGTAGTTGGCCCGAATTATTTTTCCAATAGTATACTAATCTTTTGTTTTCAATGAAAGGTTTTATAGGTAAAGCTTTATGGTTGACTCAAATTTCGACCGATAAAAAGAAGCTTTCAAGGCCCAGTTGATTTGTTTTGCTATAGACACTAAAAGATTTTTTTCCAATCAACTGAATGACTACGGCAGAGTAATGGAGGTGACTCAAAACAAGAGCATTCAAGGTTAGTTTTAATGATGATCTTGGTAAAGAGATCTTGGTAAAGAGTTCTGGCAAAGAGATCTTGCTAAAGCTTGAGAAATTCAGCATCGAACTCCGAAAACATTTCGAATACAGTTCTAAATCAGAATACAATCCGAATTCATAAAATGTAATATATAACTCTGCTTTTCTTGACTCATCCAATTTTCAATGAATTGATTGCTATTATTATAGAGGGTGGAGTTAATGTTTAATTCACAGTGCTACCCGCAAAATTGACCCATTAATACTGATGACTATGTCAACGTCGTCATACGTTAATAAAACCAATCAGTTCATTATTAACTCGATACGTCCAGAAAAAGCAGAATAATTAACACTTTTTTCTCTTGTTTTTCTTTTTGGGATTATTTAAGGAAACTCTCGGTCAAATATCGCAAAATTCGAAAAAAATGTATACAGCTAATATTGAGAATTTTTCATTTTTTCCAGAGTAAATTATAATATTGTGAATTTCAGTGCCATTTATGATGGAGGAGGGACTGCCCCTGTTGTACTTCACCCCTAACGATGAGTGGGAAGTGGAGAGACCAATCAGGGTGTCAAAAGAGCAGGAATCTTTCTGTTTCCTTCTCCTCATTCCCAGAAAACATGATCATAATTTCTTGTTCATCTCAATTCCACCCCGGTCCAGGGCCCACACCGGTGACCTCTGATAATAGCAACTTTGTGAGCTTCGTGAGCTCAACTAACATAGTCTGGGAAAATTTCGAGTGGCCGAAGGTCTGAAACGCGGTGTGGTCCCGACATGGTCTGGTCAGAGGTCATTTTGACATGGTTCGGTCTAATCTGAAGCAGATTTAAGCGGAAAATGTCTCATAATAAGTGGTTTCCAGCGTACAAAAAATTGATCGGACATGATTGGCCCCCAAAATTTGATCATAGGGTTCCACTGTTTTCATTGGTTTAAGTCTTGGACGGTCTAATCAGAGGTGGCTTTGAGCTCACTTTGTACGCAAAAGACATTCAGACAGGTTTAAGTCCGTTTTCAGTCTGGGATTTCAATCTGGGTTGCCTGCAATTTTGTCTGCTTATTTTTACCGCCAAACTATTGATTTCAGAAAAAAGTATGTCTTATTAATGGAAGGCGATAGCAGAGTCCAATTTTATTATGTTTTATTATAACAAATTTTATGGCTGATTGGGTAGATGAGATTTGGAAAAAAATAGTAGTTTCCTAATAAGTCAGCAAAAGGGTATCAACTTCAAATATCGAAAAGATCAAAAGTTAGGATCAATAGTTTAACTCATTTTGACAGCCTAAAATATTTAAAAACTTCAGAGAAAAAGACACTCATTGACCAATGAAAATGATGTCAGAAAATAGAGTATGAAGATAAAAACAGGGCATTCATGGCTATATTGAAACAAAAATTAAGAAACGTAGCATATATTGAAAATTGGCTCCAACATTCCAAAGCATGCGATATACACGAAATCTATTCAAAACAGTACTGTGGAACGCATGTTGGAATTTAGATCAACTTTACCCTTGCTTTCGTAAACAAAATTTGGTGAAAAAAAACCATTGATTAAAAAATTGTTCTCTATTGTTAATTTTCCATGATAGTAATTACAAAAACGACCACCAATAAACGATACAAATAAATTTGGTATGGCAAGTTAAGCGATGAGCTTCAAAAGTACTCTCAAAAACAAACCATTAATGAAAAAGCAAAATTGAATGAAAGAAGTATTAAATCTAATCAGCGCAGTGTAAATTGATCAAAAATTGGGCTAATTAAAACTTTGGACCTTTTCCGTTTGTGCCCCCCCCTCAGCTTAGTGGGTGCATTTTGTTTACCACCCCCAGACGTAAGTGTCACATTTCTATATCATGACTTACAATGCATTATGGGGGGGGGGGGGTGCATAACGTATTTGTAGGCATAAACGGAAAAGATAAGATCCAAAATTTTACTTCAAAAAAGATGATATAAATAACAGTGAAACAACCAGTACCTGAACATTAACAATTGCATGTTTGATTTAAAACATTGGTAGAAGACATTTCCAAAAACTTTAGTAATAAGATTTTTTGTTTTTTTTTGAAAAAAATAATGAATTGTATTGTTAATTGCAGACAAAGTTAAAACAACGCGAAACAGTTAAATAAAAATAGTAGAGATACGACAATCAGATTTTTTTTTGAAATTGTTATGTCTCTTCCAATTAAGTTTTTTACCAAACAAATCTCTTTTTTTTTGCAAGTTTCATGGTAAGAAATTGAGTGTCATTTGAAGTGAATTAGAGGCACAAAATCAGTTTACTCCTTAAGATTGTAATCCGGGTGATTGATGCGGGGGACAGTTCCGACAACTGCACTCCTATTTGTTCACACCGCATGCTTAGTGAGCACATTAGTGAGCCAATGCAAACACGCCATGTTAGCATCTATTGATGTACTATGTAATCGTGTGTATTTTATAACTGGTATTTTCACTAAGGAAGCCAACACTCTACACAAACTCAGCCTCACGCAACTTACGCTCTTGACTAAGTCAAAACACACTCTCCTTTAATCTCAAGAAAAGCTAAATGTTAACAATACCCACAGTTGCGCTCCAACTCAACTGAAAACTGCTCCGCACACTCGCACTCTCCCTCTCTGTCAAGCTCCAACTTCACTCTCTCAACGGGTTTCCCTTTCTTCTTCACTTTTTGTCGCACAAGTCGATTTTCCTCTCTCGTTAATACACTAGCAAAGTCCACTATTGCTCAACTGCAACCACCACAGCCGTCCATCCACTCCAAGTGTCAAAAGGTCTCGAGACTGCCCACCCAGGAGCGCCAGTGTAGAATTTTGTACTTTGCTTAGGCTGACTAGATGGGGACAGACTAGAGCCCAAAACTCTAACAAAATGAAAGGGGTTTTTTGACTTCTATTGGAGGGATCTTTTGCCCCCACGCTGCTCTTTTTGGCTGTAGAGAACTCTAGTTGGAATAATGAATTGAGTTGAGTAATCAAATAACATCAAATGAATAAACAAGAAATGTAATAGATCACAAAACCACATCAAAATTCAACCAGAGTTTCAGTATAAGAGATGGTTCACAACTTTAACTCCGTAACGATATTCTTCACTAGAGATTTACTAGTCTCTCAATTCTGCAAGCTCTCAGCGGTGTTTACAAGTGTTCTGATTTCCAACCGCGCAAACCAGTATTCTGGTTTCAAATCGCTCAAACTGGTGTTCTGATTTTGTCAAGTCAATTCAACTCTCTCAACAATGTTTTTGTTATCACAACTTCCCTAGAGGTCACCTCCTAAGCTACAGCTCGTATTATGGTACTGTTTTGGTAATGTTGTTGTTCTACACCTTAGTAACTATCAAGCAGCAACGTACAAGAGTGATCAAAACAAAAGAATCTGTTCATTTCGCATTATAGACCACTAGTTATCCCTTTCTGACGTAAAGTTTGTTATGACTTCAAATGAACAATTGAATAACCTGAACGCCTTTTTATACGTTTCTGACTACTACTCAAGCTATTCAAACTAAAACAAAAGCCGTATCAGATTTATGACGCTACCAAATAATCAATCAGTCAAACTATGAACTCAAGAATTCAAGCCTTATTTGGAAGTTTAGAGTTCCCACCACGGTATCTCTAAAACAAATTCCCCAAAAGTGTCAACATTTAAAGTCAACCGTATTTATATCCTAACACTCTACCCAGTTTAATCACGCTGAGGTAAATACCGGATGATAACTAACTTTTATAAATCCGGTCCCCTTAAGAAAATCAATATTGCCCCTGCTGAACTTATAAAGCCACACGTTTTTGTTACATAAATTCCTGGTTTGTCAAATGGCTTTGAATTGCAAGCCAACAGTCTTAATAACAATTTGATGGTAACCGATTTTAGAAATTCAAGTTCTATCCATTTTTTGCGACATTTTGCGATAAAAGTAGGATTTACCAAATTCTACAACAGTTGTTATTGCATCAATTTTTCTTAAATAGGTACAACTTTTGAGGTGGATAGACTATTAAAAGGGCAGCTGGACTCTTATTTGTTTGCCGCCCCAGCTTAGTGAGCACATATTACAGCCCCTCCCAATGCAACATGGCTATGTTAACACCTATTGATGTGCTATGTAACCGTAAGTGTCTTATAACTGGTATCGCGCGACGTATGTTCGGAAAAGATGCCAAAATTTATTTAATTTGTATTAAAACAGTTCTGATTACATCTATTTTTCATGAATAGTTACAAAACAAAAAAATGATTCAAAATTAAGAAAGAGAGAGAAAGCATTATGCAAAAATTAAAAAATGAAATATGAGCCAAAGTTTTGAAGAGCATGATTTGTTTTAATGAGAAGTTTGAGCGCATTCAAGTTCTCAAATAATATTGAGCTCAAAAGCGTTGAATTTTTAAATCAACCCAACGGCTTTAAGTTTTGATAATACCTTGTTAATCGTAAGTAGCATCACACGGGTTTTTCGTTTGGACGATAACGAGACTTTCGGCAGACTCTGGGTTATGCAGGCCATGTTATTGGTGTTTTTGCGTCCCCCTCTAGATTGTATCTAGCAAATACTTCCTCGTATTTCGTGGGGTTCTCAGGCAATGCTACGTCAAAAAGGTACAAGGGTTCGGCTAAAGACAAATCTGTTTTGCGTTTCTCCGTGACAAGTCATCTATTGCCATCAGTGCCCCATTACATAACTTCGTCGGTAGAAACTTCTTGACTTCTAGTTCAGTCCAAATAAAATCTTATCGGATATCCAAATTAATTTTTCCGCCAATCTTCCCACAGCTCTAATCCCGGTGACAGCAAACCATTCAACAGTTAATAACCTGCCATTTTTCAATTCGTTGACATTTTACTTTCTCCAAACAAACCCCAAAGATAGACCTCATTTATCAATTCCCTCTTCCCAAAGCGTTCCAAATTCACGAGGAGATTTCTGTCACCCAGCAGATCGATCAAAATACATTTTACCGAAAGTCATAAAATGCTGAATTCAGTGCTTCTTTTCAAGTTATCGCTTTTTCAGCTCTCCACTCGACCGTTAAAATTCTTAAAAAAATAACAACAGGTAAATTTAGAACAATAGCACTAGTAATTGCAATCAAATCAATATAAGATAAGAGATATGTTACTCGCATTAAAAAAACAACCACTTAAGACAAAGGAAAGAGGAATAAAACAGAAATTCCGTGATTTACTAACCAGAAGTTCTAATCCAACTTGCTCGCTCAAGCCCGTCGCAATCCCGCAACCGAAAAACAATTTCAAATAGCCTAGTGCCGCCACGAAATTATTTTCTTTGTCAAAAATCAGTCCTCGGAACCAACAGTTAACTACAACGGTTGCTTCTCTCTATCTTTGTTCAGATCACCAGACATACTTTAAACCTGCATTTATATGTCAACCGCTTCAATAATTCAACAATCACATACCAAAGAAGGTTTTTATTTCATTAACAAACAATTCGTTGTCAAAATAAAAAGCTAATATACCACCACTTCTCTGCGCACATTTGTGTAAATTAGGCTCGAGTTCAGTTTCAACTATCAACCCAAATACAACTCAATGCTAACCAAAAGAGACATAAACGCGTGCAATAAGTCACTGCTAGGATTTGCAATCATTCCTGCAGATCCATTCCCTTCAAATCCCCGTACAAAAAACCATCAAAGGCATCATTCTCGAAAAGATCACAATTGTGACCTCTTAAAGCTATTTTGGGGTCAAATATCATCCCGAAGGAACCAGGTCGCAATAAATTTCAATGTCGTGTAGTGACATTACACAGGTGCACCTAGCAACCTTTTTTGTTTTTGGTCTAGTTCTTAATAGGACACGAGCATTGCCTGCGCACGTGTCTCGTGTGCTTAACAGGGGGTCACAAATTGAAAAGGTTACGTCTCAAGTTCTAGGGTCAAAATGTAAGCGGGCAAAATTATTTAGAACCTTTAGTGTGGCAACTAGTTTATGCCTCGAGCATTGTAGAAGCATTATCCCTTGAAGATTTAATGCCGTAGCCTTATCCAATGCGAATGGTTTCTAATTTACACGTTCTTGATAAGTCGTGAGTACCTAAAGCCGAACAATCAGAGTTAGTCAAAATAGACGGGGGTGGTTTTGTATAGTCACTAGATGTTCCATGGTATCATATTATTAATATTTCAATGTCATTTGGCCGCTGAAAAAGCATAATTTCCGGGTTTTGGAACTCGGGCCATCCCGAAGCACTGACTTCCGGTGGTACCCGGCAGTCAAAACACCAATCCAAAGCCCTTGAATATTTACATGAACCCCAGAAAAATCAAAAGACAGCTACCAATACACCACAGCGTGTTCAATTTTTACGTCCCGCAGCACCGACGGAGTGAGTCGCGACGACGTTTATTACTATTTCAGTTTCAAAGCTAACTTCCTGTTACCGAGAACTGCCTATGCAGTTGAAAATCTCAAAGCATATTCTTACCATTTTCTATGACCATCTAACACGTTAATTTGGACGCAAGTTCCCTTGAAACTGTTCCATATCCTTACTTTAAATTCCATCAGTCGTTTTTTGGTCAAAATATGAAAAACTTTCAGATCACACTACTTCCGATGTTTATAACACGGGAGTGGGTGATCGGAGTGGCCCAAAAATCATAACATTCCGAGAAGACCATTGGGTGTATATGCCATTGAAATTTGTTTAACGTGCGCTTAGTATAACTACCAGTTGGAAGGGTCTAGATTTTGGAGAAGGTTTTTCTTAAAATCGACAAAGCGCGTTTTTCTTTACTTTTAGTCAATCGAACTCCTTCTGGTGATCATTTCTAGCTTTCATCTTTTTGGACTCGAACTACGCATTTAGGTCACTTAAAAAACTGATGTCTATTAATTGTCTGAACTCCGATGTTTCCTTTCAAACCACTTTACTAGGTTTGCGTTTGTTTGATAACTTTCAGATTCTTTCTCACTGGAAACTGTTTATTTAATCTCTTCTGATCAACTTAGCTTACTTAATTAATGGCCATGCATTCTTTAATACCAGTTCATGTTTCCTACATATCACAACCTTTTTTCAACGCAATCCTAGAATGAAGCCTTACAAGTTATACATGATCATCTCCTAAAAACGATGGGTCTCAAAATGTACAATAATCTTACAAGAAGTTGAATTTAATTGGAAGACAAAGCTGATATTTTTACGAAAGAGAATTGAAAGACAATTCATTTCAGTTTGAGATACTTCAACATCCAGTTGATGACAAGTAATTTTTATCAAATCTTTCTTGTGAACGGTATAGTAAAAACTAAAGTAACTACTTATACAATTTAGGGCACCCCTCGAAATGAATTTAAAATCTTGCAAGATCAGAGCAAGTTTTGATTTGTTGAATAACTAGGGTTGTATGTTTACTAAGAATCAAATTCTTCCTTGTTCCGGCACCGAAAAATTTGTTGCTTGTCGAGCCCGACCAGTTTTTTCAGCCAAGTTTAAACTGAACATGTACATTTTTTTCGGTAAAACTGTGTCAAGCTTTTTCAAATTCAACTTTGGGCAATATAAATTTGGTTTTACTTTTAACCGTCAAACATTCTATATATAAGAAGGAAACAGCTATTATAATTCATAACCAAAACCAGAGACTCGGCCGTGATTCGATATACTACGACATGATAGTGTTCCACATTGGACTGGAAAGACGACATTTATTCCATCTGCTAATGTTCCTTATTCCAAATGTCATTCTCTACCTTCTGTCTGGACTAGTCTACTTCATTCCCAACGAAAGCGGGGAAAAGATTTCATACGCCATCACGATTCTCCTAGCTCAGTTCGTGTCGCTGGGAATGATTTACGATTTGCTTCCTGCAAGTTCTCTAACTTTTCCCAGAATTGGATATTTTTTCGATCTGGCTATCATTCATATGTCGATTACAACGCTATGTACCGTTTCAGGTGTGAACTTTGTTTAATGTCCGTGTATTTTTAAACGCACACCCCCTGCCCGAACCCCTTTCTCCCTCGATGCGTTTTTGATGATCTGATCATTAGCAATTTTGAACGGGGACCTGGACCTGGAATTAGGAAGCTTTTAATTATAAAAACTTAAGATATGTTACGGCAAAATAATGTTTTCATCAGACTGCTAATTTATAGCGTGTCCCATAAACTGACCCACAAGCGAACGATTCAAAAGCCACGGGATGGAGTCCAAATTTAAACCATGCAGAAAGAAATAATGTATAGAAGCTTAATCGAAAAAACGTTGACATTCAAATGACCACATTGACGCTCAATTGCATGTTTTTGAAGTTTTCAAACGTCCTATTATTTCAACTTCATGGGACAGACTATAGTATTGTTACACTCGTTAACAAAATAAACTTTTTTATTTCAAAGTTACATACTCGATAATGAGTGTGCGTCCTGATATTAGCTGAAACATAAATTTGAAACTTTTCACTTTTTGATGAAATTTCTCAAAAGTAAATCATAGCCCATTTACCCAAATTATTGGCGAACAAATTCTAAAACATAGCTGGACAGATCCGTAATTAGAAGAATACTAAAATTTGAAAAAGTGACCAAAACTAACTTTTATCTCATCTTTCATGCTGATTAATTAGAAATTTTTAAATAAATGGAAAAACAAGAAAAAATGACAGATTCTTTAAAAACAGATTGTCTTAAATCGGTAGGATATACCAAAGAGAGCGCATTGTTAGGAAGACAGCCAATAGTTCTGTAATTTTCTTTCTAAATGTTATCATCGTGTTGATTATTTTCACACAGAAATTGTTTGGCTGAGTGTCGTTACATTGTAATGATAAATTTTTGCATTGACTTTGAAATTGCAGTTTGAGATAATAGAAAAAATAGGTGCTTTTAAAGCAACATTAAACTTCGTTTGCAATTTTCTCAGGTATCAATTGTATTAACAAGATAGAGAAGGGAAAACAATGGCGTTTTGTTTCTATAAAATTTTAAGTTTGATACTTTTTCAAAAACTAATTAATACTTTTTTTCTGGTTCTAATTGATAGGAAAAAATAATAATGTACATAACGCCTCTTTCACTTAAAATTGTTTGAATAAAGAAGGCGGAAAACTATAAAATATATAAAAAGGAATATGTTTTCATGTGTCAACGGAATTATCTTTACATTACTTCTAAGCAATTCAATATAAAATTCCCCATAGTATACGATTTTGATTCAGAATGGAACCGAATGAGGCATTTATTGGCACTAAAGTCTAATCTATGGCTTAAAACCTCATTTCGCAAGAAAACAATTAGAAAAAAATGATTTTCCATAAAAAAAGGTGACAACAAACTAAAAACCTCTAAATATCGTCTCACTTGCTTTAGGAGTTCTCTGAAATGAACTGTAAAAGATATAAATTTAGCTATCGTTACAGGCAAAATTTTGAGTCCTTATGCAGGCGCAGTTGCCTATTTTTGGCCGCCAGTTGAGACAGAACAACTTTTTGTATGTTGCTTATTTTCAGATCTGTTTTGAATTTTTCATATTAAGAAAGATGCGTAGTTAAGAAACTCTACAAATGTGCCAAATCTAGAGTTTTCAAAAACATCATAGCTGCTGTCAGATAGTTTTATGGCTTTGCGCCACAAATTTGGAAGTTATGACAAAGTTCCCTATTTCGAAAAGAAGTAAAGCACCGATTAATTGAAATTTTTTGAAGATTGTCTTATTATTGTAACAGTTTAGAAAGTACGGCAGACCCTATTTAGGCTCCTTGTACAGCCTTAAGGATATTATAACCGCAGCTCCTTATTTCTGCGCGCGAAGTAGATTTTCCTTAATCTAATGGACCAGCCCACTCTGGAAGACAATAAAAAAGAAATCCAATTATAACGGCGAAATATATAAAATACACCGGAGGCAGAGACATACACATAATGTACAACTATCAGCAGACTGACTAAAACGGTTTAGCATGCTTTATTTAAAAGAAAATAGAGTCTTCTCAGTTTGTGAATAGTGGAGAATAGATATAACAGACTTTCATCTGCTGTAAAAGTTTCTTGAAATTTAAATTGTTACATTAAATGCTGTTCCCCACATTTTTGATATGTCTTAGACAAGTTCTAGTGTTACAATCATTAATCATTTTGTTGTTTCTTAACATTATCTTTACATTTCAGTTGTTTTTTCTCTGGGCGCGAAATAAGAAGTATCAGATCCATTGTATGTGACAGATTTTGAATACCCTTTAGAAACCTCTCCAATTTTAAACAGTTGAGATTGATGTATTACAATGTAAACTAGGACAAATCGTTTTTGGCTATTATTGAGCGCTCTTTTTACCCAGATCTAAAGAATAACTGTAAATAATTAATATGGACGGACTTGTTAGATATAGTTAGTCTTCCAACAAGAACCTTTTTAGAAAAAGATAATCTTGTAAGAACTAACAACGCCTTGCCAAGGATCTACCAAGATTCTCCAAAGTTCTTAAAAGACTAAATTTTGATTAATTTTCTCAGTTGTTTATGTTTCAGTTGTGAATATTTACTTTTCGAACAAATCGCACTGGTCATATTCAAAAATTGAAAAATTTCTGGCCGGCAAAAAAGCAATGAAGTTCTTTTTTCTCACACCGTACAAAGGATACAATAAAAAGACGGCAACACTAAAAGACGAATGTACAACAAGTAATGCGACAGCACAAGAAAACAACCAAAAAACAAATCCTGATGAAGTCAGCAACAAGAAAAACAACCAAAACAACAACAGTGCTGAAGTAAACTTTGGAACGTTTTGCGAAGAAGATTTGCAAGAAAATGCCCGCTTTTGGGCACATTTTGCATCATTTGTTAACAATTTACTCATGTATATGCATATCCTAATAACTGGCGCTGTTTTTGTAATACCATTTTTGATTTCATAATTAAGATAGTTGTAATTGGCGTTAAGAAATAATGGTTTACGTTATGAGAAAACCAATAAATACGTTTTTAAACAGTTTTCTGCTTTGAGTTTAGAAAATCGGGCAAATTTGGGTTATAATTGAAAATTGAATGAATCTTTTGTCACTCGGTCTTAATCATCCATGAACAACAGGTCATTGATTATACTCAATTTCCTTATCTGGAAACTGCTATTTGCCGAACAAAAACGCCAGTAGAATATCAAATCTGCTATCATAATCGAAAATAAATATAAACCAAAACACTTTTTAAAATGCAAAATAATTTACCTAGTTAGATATCACTTTAACAATCAAATTGTCATTTTTCGGAGAAAATTTTCGGGAGTTGAAGGCATCTGATGTTGTTTTTCTGGTTTATTCGATTATTGGTTAAAATTTTGTCAACCCATTGTAGGATATCAGAGGGCTTTAGCCGGTATCATGTTTGCAGTTCCGTCAAAAGGAATGAGCGAAATTGACTGCGCCAATTTGTCAATGGAACCATCAGAAAGTCAGAAGGAAATCTCAATCGTCAGCATTCAACCTCAGAGTTCCTTATTAGCATGTTGATAGACCAAACAGGACATTGACATCAAGCGGTAAAAAACGAAACCCTCCTTTTAAGGACATTTTCATGTACACCGTGTTAGTAATTCCGACCATCCGCTGCTTCAAGAGTAGGACCAGCCTTCAGAGGCGCATTTGCAATTGATTTGTGTCGCAACATTGAGGTCAAAATAAGATCGGTCAAAGGGCAGTGACACACTTGTTTTTCGCAATAGGAGGCAATTTTCTCCCGGGTGCGAGTTTCTGTCTATGACCAAGTGCTTCTGTCTTCTGTTTCAATACAGGGTATAAATTTTCTGATCTAGAACCTTGCATAATTTACATCGTTTAGATCAAGCTGATACATGTCTAAAATGAATTGTCTCCTATATTGCTATTGCATCAACAGGTCCGTGATAAGGAAGAGCATGTTCGCCCTGAATGCCCCTTTTTATTTAAATTAGGGGCATTCAATCTATGTATGCTAAAAAGTAATTTGCAAGAAAATGAAAATCATTCTCATTCAAATAGAAATTAAGGACATGTTTGAGATATGGTGATAACCAAAATTTGAGATTATAATAAAGTTAAGGTTTTAAGTCTCGCCTTTTTTCTCAAAGAAATTTGTTTTATTGTTAGCGCTGCAGTAAAATTTTGGTTTAGATTTTTTAAACCTTATTTTGTGAGAATGCCGGATGCTTCACTGCCCAGGTTGAGGTCCCAGACGGAAAGTCGATATTTCCAGACCGTCCCAGACGGAAAGTGCCTATGTCCAGACTTTCGTACGTTCATGTCCAGACTTTCGTGCGTTCACCAGACCTTTCGTGCGTTCATGTCCAGACTTTCGTTCGTTCATCAGACATTTCGTGCGTTCATGTCCAGACTTTCGTGCGTTCATCAGACCTTTCGTGCGTTCATGTCCAGACTTTCGTGCGTTCATGTCCAGACTTTTGTGCGTTCATCAGACCTTTCGTGCGTTCATGTCCAGACTTTCGTGCGTTCATGTCCAGACTTTTGTGCGTTCATCAGACCTTTCGTGCGTTCATGTCCAGACTTTCGTGCGTTCATGTCCAGACTTTCGTGCGTTCATCAGACCTTTCGTGCGTTCATGTCCAGACTTTGGTGCGTTTTTCCATGTTTCCAGACCATGTAAATTTTAACGCACAACAACCCCGTCGTGCGTTCATCTAGGTCTGGACATATCGACTTTCCGTCTGGGATCTCAACCTGGGTGAACAAAAGCTAGGGTAGTCCCTTGAAAAAGTGGTTATTTTCCGAACTCCACTACTTCATCAGTGACCTCAGAGAGCCAACAGGATCAGATTAATCCTTTCTTTCAGACAACCGGTATCGTGAATCTCATAAGGTTAGGGACAAGTCTCCAAGGAATCCAAGAGAAATCGCTGTAGAGCAAAAACATTAAACTTCTAATCACCGAACTTCAAAAATGAAAACGAGTTCAGTCGGAGTGCTGCAAACAAAACGTAAATTCTGTTTTGTCATATAAAAACACAAAATTGGTGTGAATTATTGTTTTATGACCGGTACCGCATATTTTTCTCACTTAATTATTTTGAAAAAATAATGAAATAATAATGAAAAAGTTTATTTGATAGATTTCAATTATAGCTGCCTTAAAAAAGTTCAAATTGCAGACAAAACATTACCGATGCTTCCTACGAAAGACTAACGTGCATTTTGTTGCGTTTTTTAGTAAGGTTTGATCTGATTCGACGAACTAGTGTCTAAAAGTATATGATTCCATAGACGTTTTAGATAGTAATATGAGGAAATGGCCATTTTCTGGGCCTCTTGGGAAAACCAAAACACTTCATAGGCAAATGACAAGGCAAAGGCAAGTAGCTGATAGAAATGCAGAATAACCTCAAGGAGGATCACATTCAAGAATGAAAAAGTGGGTGATGAAAAGAAAATCAGAAATATTTGGAAAACTTCAGGATTTTGATCAACGACAAAAATTGAGCCAATCGGATGGAAGAGTTTGCAGTACTTCCCAGATTAGTCAGTGGTTTTCGTGTTTCGTTTCTTGCAAGTTCGGGTTCCAAGCTTTGATGACATTGTGACGATGAGTATTGTATGTATGAGATTTTGGCGGTGAAGAATCAAGGGATATTTTAGTGCTGTGTAACGGGGGCGATTTGTTGAGTCGTCATTAAACTTCCGAGAATCCGATGTCTTCAAGAAACAACAAGAAAGGCACGATTATATCCACCTTCTCCAGTGTTTGCCTTTCAGTTCATCGGGAATCGGTTGTGGAGAGAAAACCTACTAGGAAGTTCTTATAGATCCGTTGGGGTATTTTTTGCATAAAGTCTCATCTGAAATGCCTTCAACGCATGCCAATGGTTGTGTGTGCTTCATTGCTCCAATTTTAGAAGACTTCTCCACATCAGTTAAAGCAAGAGGGAGCAAGTTGAGCAGCATAAACACCAAGATCAATTCCATACTTGAAAATTCAAAATTAGTTATCGTAGTAGACGATTTTCAGCTAATGTTATTTTTACAAGTTCAGTGATTGGCTTGATTCAGTTTTAGTGTGATCGAGTTGCTACATAGTTTTTTTGACAAAATAGAGTTGAACTCATTGATATGGCATTGATATGTTTTACGTATAGATCGCGCAATGGACCTTCTGAAGTATCGGTCACCTGGTGTTGGATATGTTCTTGAAGCTTTTTTTGCACTTTGTTTGCATCTCAGCTTTGCAATATTTCTCTGTGAATGTTCTTCAGCTACAGTTTTATGCGTATTGAGTAATTCTAGTTGTAGTTGCTTCATGTTGTTGCAGACCTTGTCAAATTACTCTTCCTGTGATCTTAATAATCTTTCGGTCTTCGCTGCTACCACATTACTGTTGAAGTCGAGTAGATTCTTGGTTGGAGCGGTTGCTTGAGGGTGTTAGTGTTCCTGGCCTTAGATATGTACTATCTTTGGCAAACTGTGATCTTTTTTGTACCGTAGGTCAGCAAGTCAAGTTCCGTTGAACACATTAATATTTTGATTGTCCTAAATTTTATTAGCAATCTCACCGGTATATATAAAACATGATGTTCCGCCAGATTAGAAAAGTGATTTTGAGTGAATATTTGTGATCTCAAATTCGCGCCATTGGTGTACAATCAAGGGTTAAAAACGGGAAACCCTTAGCTAAAAATAAGCAGGGAAAAGGAAATCAAACATAAATTGAATTTATGTGAAAGAAATTTATCGACTTGTTCGTTAATAAAAGATTATTTTTATTAACGAACAAGTCAATAGATCCAAATCGGACCTATTCTGTTTCGCCCCCCCCCCCCAGTGTTTTTTACGCCCCCTACTTACAAATTATATCTTGTTATATAGCACGTTACTATGTAAAGAATTAGCAAGTGCTTCTGGGGGGCGTATAAAATATAAGCCCACTAAGCTGGGGGGCCGTAACAGAATAGATCCAAAAAATCAATTTGGCAGTGGGGAAAAGGAAACTCTATCTGACTCGACATGATCCCTATGTACGTAAAGAATGCAATATTGTTTTTTTAAACATTTCCTGAAGAACGTGAATTTGATATCCGACCCTAGATCTTTTCACTTCATGCCAAACAACACCCGTTAGCGTTCAAACTACCTCTCACATTTTGCAATTTTGCATCTATTGACAGTAGAACCCGCAGTACCTAATCTCAAAGTTGAACCCAGATATTCATCGCAATAGTTGACTTACAATTTTATGCTATGAACAGAACCAAATATTTGAAGCTGTTCGTTGACATTAAATTGTTTAGATTCATCTCTCAAAATAGATAAATGACAGCTGCTGAAGTAATTCTCAAAATGTCGCCGTAAACTATATTTCTCTGTTGTGTCTTTTGTCGTTTCATTGGTACCTATAGAATATTAGCTTTAGTTGGGTTTCAAGTTCAAAGTGAATCATATTAGAGCAAATATTTCTGCATGTTCAGCTAAGATATATCAGATATTTGGATCGTTAGTTCCGAATTGGGTTCGATAGCTTCGACTGCTGTTAAATTCTGAACCAACATTTGCAAACGCTGCACCGGGTAAAGAAACAAAAACTTTTATCAAAAAAGATTTAACATCATATTTTTCAAACCCAGAATTGAAATTTTTTACAATTGAGCTATCACATTTTTTTCCACTGAAAAGAAGGAAATTAGAATTATCAATTCCGTTAAAAATATATTATTTTAGAAATCAAATAACTGTTGAAACTGCTTGGTTATTTTTGAATCTGGTGTTATATAAATTTTTAAAAACGTTGGCTACTAGGTTTGATTTATTTTGAAGTTACTTTAACTAACATCAAATTGGACTCTTATTCTGCATGAACCAGGAAGTTGTGATAGTCGTGGTGGGCGATGGAGTGGTGGGAAAAAGCTGTCTTTGTTCCATGTTTTCAGGCAACTCATTCCCAGGTAACAATTTACTCATTCATTAACGTACTGCTAAATTTTTAAAACAAGAAATGAAATAAACGTTCAGCAGTCGAGGTGTAACCGCTAAAAACTGCTAAAAGATGGAAAATTTGTGGTGAATTTGATGAGAAATGTAAGATTTGAGCTCAATGCTGTGAGTGTGAAAAAAATTCTTTTTCACCTCTAATAACCCCAAAAGTTACAAAAACTATAAAAATTAATAATTTTTTATTATTTCAAAATAAAAACTTGACCAGGGTTACGTCTGGCCGAAATCAGAAACTTCTTTACACATCTTATCAGCAAAGAATTTTATCAGTTGTCATAATAGCTGGCATCGAATTGGAGAATAAATAATTTTGATGTTTGTTAAAAAATACCAACCTGAATAGGGCGAATTTGCGAAAACCGATCTTTTGCAATAAGCAATAGTGGAAAAATGCAAGATTGACTCGTTTTCTTTTTCCAATTTATTACAAGTGACTATTTATTTTACTAGGAATTGAGGAGAATTCTCACTTTGCAATCCAGTACCAGATGTGATGAGTAATGTCGAACTTGTTAAAACTGAGATCGAATCAAATGACATGACTTTGAAACTTTTTCTGATTGTTTGAAAAAAGCGGGATGCTGGGGGATCAATGTCAGAGAAATTATTAAACATTTTAGACAGATAGTTGGGATCTATTCTGTTCCCCCCCCCCCCCCCCCCAGTGTTTTTTATGACCCCACGTTACAAATTATATGTTGTTATATAGCACGTTACTATGTAAGAAAATAGCACGTACGGCTGGGGAACATAAAAGATTTATGCCCACTAAGCAGGGGGGCCGAAACAGAATAGATCCTTTTTTGTATTCTACAACAATTTTATAAAAATAGACTTTTTGAAGAGAACTGAGAATCTAACAAAGAATTTTTTGGAAGAAATACAGAAAATTATTTTCTTTTCGCAGCAAGTTCTCCAGATGTATTTAAATCATGAAATTATTCCAGTTAGCTCCAAAACTAATTTAATCATTTTCTAAAATCGATACCTCATTTTCTGAGGTTGAAGAGGTTCATAACTTACAGAGGGTTCTCGTCTGTTGCACGTCATCTATATGTTTCAAATGAGGAAAACTCCAGAATACACTACCAGATTCTAATTGGCGAACTAAAAAGGAGACTAATTTTTCTTGAATTAGCAAAGGTGTTCCGTCTTGCAATACTGATACCTGGTTCAACAGTAGCAGTTGGAAAAATTGCTTCAGATTTTCTTCAAATTTGAAGATATTTGTCATTCTTGACCAAGATGATTTTTCAGTAAACGTAGAAAACAATGACAGCACGACAATATCACTGTTATCCACGATTGCAGTATCGAATATCCACGATGATTAGAGCAAAAAAACCTAATTGGTGATTTTAATTCAGGATTAAGAAGAGACAATTATTGGTTTTGCAACCACTAACTATAACACAGCTCAAAAGAAATAAGTCTGTGAATTGGATCTCAAGTAGCTTCTAAAATCACTACGAGCCAATGCCCTTGTCAAATAAAGTGGACTATTTGGCATATTTTACCTCTTTAATCTCACAAAACTTATCTTAACACGCATGAAAAGGGTGTTAACATGTTGACATGAGGATAAAGGAACCATTATACTATATGGTATATACAATTATGCAATACGTTATAAAGAAAAAGTTAATAGGTTAAAATAGTAGTCTTATAATTGGTATTTTCAGTTTTTCTGTCTCAAAATTCCACAATTTTTAAAATCTATAGGTCAGGGGACTCCACAGGTTGATGTAGGAAAGGAGACGGAAAGTTGATAAGTCCAGACCAAGATGAACGCACGAAGCGGGTGTCGTGCGTTCAAATTTACATAGTCCGGAAACACGGGAAAAGGCATGAAAGTCTGGACATGCTGGCTCGTAAAGATGCATTCGAGAAACAAAACTTAATATTAATTGAAGCTTTTTGTGAAGAGTTAAATGTTTATATTGGTGAAAATGAGTCCTTGAAAATTATCTTTGAATATGAGTGGCAGAATCAGCGATTTCTGGCGTGGCGTGATAATCAAGAGGTGATGTGTGATTCACACGGCAATGATTGAGAGTTCAATCCCCTGCCTCCGCGAAGCTGTCTGTGTGAGGATGAGCTCTAAATTAACCATAGCTTCAGGTTGACCATAGCCTGACCAATGTTGGCTGCAATGATGGTACCACGTGAAAGTTTCAGATGCAAAAGAAGTGGCAAGAGTCACCAAAAAAGAGCAACGTTGCTCATGAAAAGATCAGTCTGAAATGTGGGGAATAATAAGAAAAAGGGCAGCTGAAAACAGGTCACTTTAGGCCTAATGCTGTTCCATTGCGATTACGCAGGAAACATAATTATTATTTCTCATATCTATCACTGTTGTACATTACCTTAATAGGTCAATTCATCGCTTTTTCAAGCCGTAGCTAAATAAAGTGGACATATGTGACGATGTATATAATGAAAAGCTCTGTACTAGCAATGAGCAGTATTGGTGTAAATGAAAATGCCATTTTTTATTTTAAGCACCATAAATACTGACATAATTGATATTTTCCCATAAACCATCCGCTATGAATTTGAAGAAGATCTTCAAAATTGGTTTCAAGGTGATATATGAACCTAAAGCGCGCCAATTTCAGCTTCATTTGGTCATTTTTTAAAACCTTCTTTAAATATTTCTGAAATCGATGTTAATTTTAGCGACGCGTATTCGCTAGAAAACCAATTTTGCTCAAATTGAAAAACCAAAGCAAGGAAAATATCGGTTCTGCACGGAAGTACGAGCGCACCATAGTCTGGACGAGGGTCTGGAGATGGTCTGATCAGAGGTAATTTTGGTCTGAAATGTCTGACCATAGGCAGATTCGAGCGCTCTTGGGTCTGATCAGAGGCGACTTCGAGAGTGATTAGGTCTGATCATAACCTATTCGAGCGCACTTGAGTCTGATCAGAAATGTTTTCGAACGCAATTGGGTCTGATCAGGGACAATTTCGAGTCCCTTTTTCTAAATTTTTTTTTTACTGACAGATGTTGGCTCTGCCAAGAGGCAACAATAAAGCAGCGTTCTGATCATTGACTCATCTGAAATCCGATAGCTCTGATCAGAAAAAAGGAGTACAGCTTATAGCAAAGGCCGGTCCGCTTCAGAGTAAAATTTGAACACCTGGAGACCTGGTCCGCTTCAGAGTAAAATTTGAACGCCTGGAGACCACGATGTTTCTTATGGAAAGCTGTGTAAACTCAACCATTGAGTCAGAAATATACACTAAACGGCACACTAAATAAAATTTGTTCTTAACAGTTGGGTTTCGCTTTCTTTAACAATACTTTTATAACTGATTTTTCCTTAGATGAATTAAATAATTCAAACATCAGTTTTTATTAAATGAATATATTATAGCAAAATTAAAAGATTTGATCATAAGTAAAATCTTTCTCTGATCAGACTATTTTGAGCGCACTTGAGTCTGATCATAACCTCTTCGAGCGCACTTGAGTCTGATCATAGTCTGATTGAGGTCCGGCATTAATCTGAATTTGAGTCTGGACCATGGTCTGAAGATGGTCTGATCAGAACGCCTTCGGTCTGAAAAGTCTGATCAGAGGTATTTTGAGTCTGGAAAGACCGATCAGGATTAATTTCCGTCTGGAAATTCTGATCAGAAATAATTTCGGTCTGGAAAGTCTGATCCGACGAAAATTTGGGTCTGGACCTCAACCTGGGATATGATATAGGTGGTATAGTTTTCATAATTTGAGCAACACAATCTCGAGAATAGCTTAACATTTTTTTTGATTTAACAAACTTTTTGACCTAACAAACTAAACAAAATTTTTGTGCGTGGTCTAGGCTAAAAGAATTCAAAGCCGGATAAACTGCAATTTTTTCCAGATGCATACATTCCAACAGTAATGGACGTGTCTCACGGGAGTGTGATGATAGATGGGCACAAATTGAGGGTGGAGGTACAGGACACTGCAGGGAGTGACGACTTCGACAGAATCAGACAACTGCAGTACCCCAAAGCACACGCATTTGTCATCGTCTTCGGAATAGGTCAGAACCCAGGTTGAGGCCCAGACCGAATTCGTCTCTGATCAGACCGTCTCAGACCGAAGTGAGCTCTGATCAGACTAGTGGGTGCTCAAATCCGCTCTGAACAGACATATTCCAGACCATTGTCTAGTCTAGTCTAATTTGAGCTCAAAGATGGTCTGATCAGAGGTCTATTCTGTCAGGCGAACCGTGATGTATTTGCACCCCATGCAGCAAAAGTCAATATTGACCTCCTTCACCTTTGTCTTTTCGGAAAGGGCTCTTGAAAAGGCTCTTCGACTAACAACGTCTAGATAATGTATACAAACTTGTAAGATCATTGCACGTGTTTCAAAAAATTGTTTTCTTTTGATAAAATCTTTTCAGGTCATATTAAGACTAAGTATGATAGCTCAGCTTTTTATCAAGATTTTCATATCTGAGCGAGATGAATTAAGTTTCGTATTTCTGGAGACCTCAACATACTTATTCCAAGACACATATATAAACTTTTTACTTCTAAATTTCTCAAATTTTTCTGACTTCTTAATTTTTTTTGTTTCAGACTTTGGTTGTTCCCTAGAATACTTAGATTTAGGTTTTAGAGGCAGTCTCCGTTGGACCAGTTTCTTTAAGTTATAGAAACTAAACACAGCTATGCAATATTTAAATTGAAGAGATTTTTTTCATGAATGCTCAATTTCTGTTCACTACGCGGTCAATTAGTTCGCCCAGGCTAAAATTATCAAACAAATATTTGAGCACCAGTCTCAGTAGCGCAAAAGCATGTTTCCAAATTGTGAATTTCAACTTTGAAAACAGTGCTGGAACATGCAAAAAACGGGTAGATACCTTCCTAGCATACCCAAGTTGAGGTCCCAGACGAAAAGTCGATATGTCCAGACCGTCCCAGACAGAAAGTGTCTATGTCCAGACAGTCACGGACTGAAAGTGACTATGTCGAGACCTTTAGGCGTTTATCAGACTTTTCGTGCGTTCATATCCAGACTTTCGTAAGTTTTGCCGTGTTTCATGACTATGTAAATTTGAACGCACGACACCACCCTCGTGCGTTCTTCTACTTTCCTCAACTTGGAGGTTTTCAAAATTGCTGAAAAACCAATAAATTACAGAATCAAAAGCAAAAAACTGGTCAGGCAAGAAAACATCGATGTGGCGCAACATAGACTATTAGTTTACATAGACTATTAAATCCGAGAAACACTAGGAAAGCACGTACGCAAACTGATGAAGTTTTTACCGCGCATTTGTCTAAGTTTTTAAGCACTTAATAACCTCCTAAATCTAATTTTGCGCGCCCTATTCAGTCGTTCTCTTGCACAGGCAAAATATCATTTTTGACTCTTTCTCAGATTTTGACAGAAAGCGCCTAACTTCTCACCGTTTGATTCTCCAAATACGTTAAAACATAAACATGAATCCTAGCTCTCATGCCTTGTGCCAAGCTTTCGATCTTGTGCCAAGCTTTCGATCGCAAGCGCCCTCGTTTTAGGGCACTAAGTCCCTCGGGTGCCTAATATTTATGTTCTAATAAATACTTAAGGTATGATCAAACTATTGGCCATCTTAAACAAGATGTCACAGAACTGATTCAGCGCTGATTCTTTCAGACACAAACATCTGCTTTAATTCCTGGAAACTGTTTAGCGATGATGGTCGTGGTTGGAAGATGACCTAATTGCTTGACGCATGTTTAGAAATATTTTTTAAAGGCTCTCAACTAAATTCAATACAGGCGTCATTTTGGTGGTTGATTTCTAGTCACCCAATCAAAACAAGCAGAAGTCATATTGCCATCATATTGCCAGCCATTAACCATGTCTGATAAACTCGTTTTTGTTATTTCTATGAAATTGGAACAGATGCAAAGGTGTGAACAATTGATCAAAAGCAATTGATCACTTGAATGCTTATGCGTTTTCCGATGTACTTCTGGTTTTTTTATTTCAATTTGATAGATGAACCAAAAAAGTGTTTGTGGGACCATAAAAACATTGAAGGGAGCAGAGTAACTCCTTTTGATGTACCAACTGAACTCACTCAACTATAATATAATAAAATTGCATCAATGTTTTGAAAAAAGAAGGCATCTGTAAGCGTAGACAAAAATTGGCCCCGATACCGGAAAAATTTTTGTTGGCTGAAAAATGAGACTAACTGAATACACAAAAAAGAGAAAATTGTCCAACAGTATAGGAGAGAAAATAATTAGTTTTGGTGTGGTGCCTTAATTTAAATTTTGTGAAAATAATAACAAATTCAAATCAACCCCTTTTGATTGCACGGATTCTATAACTGCAATTGACACAAAGTGAGCTCGAAAGTCGATGTTCCTTTTTAAAATTTGAAAAGCAGCTGAAACATTTGCAAAAAAAACAATTCAAACTAAAACTTAGATAAAAAGTTAGTAAGCACATTAAAAGAAGAAAAGTTTTAAATGTGAAAACAGGAGTAGCGTCCAAAAAACCGGCAAATGAAATTTTAGTCGAAATCATCAAAACAAAAACCAAAGAATGTGAAATGTGAATTTTGAAGATAGTGGTCTTTCCTTTTTAGCCATTAGCTTAGGGGTCAAATAAAGTATAGTCCACACTATAACCGTATTTTCGTATACTATGGTACCAAAAGCTACGTACAGCATCATTTCTGCTTTTAAATCACGATTTGTGCTTCATAAGCATGATTTGCGCTCAGGCGCGAAAAAGGTGTCAAATTTAGAAGTTTTAAGTAAAATTTCATTCTCATTTTCTCCGCCTAAACAGAAAAGATGGTTAAAACGCTTTGTTGTTTCACTGTTTGCCAAGTTCTTACGCTACGAGATGGGGGATTTTCAAGGACAAAGGTACAAAAACAACTCAACTTAAAATCAAGATCAAGTTCACAGCATGAATGCAAATGCTATCTGAAAAAAAACAGCGAGGCTAAAAAAGCCAACAGAACACGCACAAAATTTCAAAAATTCCGAAAAAAGTTACTTAACGATGTTTTAAAAGAACTAAAAACCTCTCTGGAGCGCATCTCTGGAGCTACTCGTAATGTTTTCTCTTGCCATGATACATTTTCCAGAGGTACAATTAGACGTACTCTCAAAAATATGGAGTTTTTTTGGGAAATGTTGCACAATGTCAGTTTGATGAAAAAAGCAAATGTTTTTATTCAAAATGGTGTGTCAATACGCTAAATCAGCTTTTCTCGTTCTGGCAAAATGTCTTTTTTACTGACGGAACAACGGTGAGCATTTCCAGCGACCGAATTGTTCGAGTTTTTCGAAGAAATGGAACGAGAATTGAAAAAAACATCAAAAATTGGCCTTCGAACAAACGATCACGTATGTTTTGGGGTACAATGCAATCAGATGGACGGAAAAGGCTTGTTAAGTGACAAAACAAGTTAAATACTGCCGCTGATTTAGATATTTTGAAAAATTACAAAAATGCATTTTCAGGATATTTTTCAACAAGATAACGCTCATGTGCATAAATCAAAGAATATCGGCAAATTTTTCCAGGAGAAGGAGTGCAAGGTACTGGAATGGCCAGCCTATAGCCCAGATTCCAATCAAAAAGTTAAGGGCAATTTTTACGCAGCGATTACATAAACAGTTTTTAAAGAACGTTCAGAAGTGCCAGAAGTTTGGAACGAAATTGACCCAGATGTCATTAGAAGCCTTTAGGAAAACTATACAAACCTTCTGCTAGACTTCAAAAAAGCTAAAATTGTAATGACGCGTTAATTGAAAACAAATTTGAACTGAATATGTTCTATTAATTGATGTTTGCGAGGCTTTTTTATTTTTTAGGTGTACGTAGCTTTATGGTACTATAGTGTATATATGTCACAGTGGAGGTATAAAGGGAAGAAGAGCAGAAAAAATAAGTTGGCAATTTTTACTGTTATGTAGATAGAATATTTGCTTAAAGAATTTTGATCGAAAAATTTAACTCAGTTTCAAAGGTCAGCTGGAGTATAATTCACGCAAAAATACAAAGCCTTGTCCCTGGTAAAATATTGTCCAAAAACATCAGAAGTGAGATTTTTTGACAGTTTTTTCGACATAGGAAGTGATAGCTTTTGATAGTTTTTTAGAAGATGGCCGTTTTTGAGCGTTTTTTAAAAGTAAGAAATCACCGTTTCCGACCGTTATTTTTAGGAGAGGACAGTTTTTGAGGGTTTTTTAATTTAGGAATGGACCGTTTCTCAGCGTCATGACGTCCCTCCAAAAATCAAATATATCTCTTCCATCCCCCCTCCTACCTTGTGGGCATAAAAATTTTATGCCCCCATGTGATAATGCTATTTATAGAATATTTTATGTGCTGTATAACAACACAAAAAATGTAAATGGGCATTAAAAACACCCAGGGAGGGATGGAGGGCGGTGGGGTGGGGTTACAACAGATACAAACAAATAACATTTATTCACGGACTTCTGTCAAAGCATCTAATATCACGCAGTTATTTATTTAAAAAAACAGTTTATTTATAATACCTTAAGCAATGGTAGTTGGAAGCCATATGCTTGCCGAGTACATTATTTATGAATAGCTTTTATGGTCTGTGCCACCTAGCCTAATGGTTGAATTTTGTTTTCCCAAAACCCACGTGTCGTTTTCACAAAGATTTAATGACAAGTTTTGTGTAATTGGTGCATAACGTACTGCTAAGGCACAAATGGAATAGGTCCACCGTTTTTATATATTCTGTTGTACAAAAATTTTAACTATTCAGTTCCAAATCAACAAAAGGCTATTAACTCTATCGACTGATGTTTGAAATCGATCTATTGGGACCTTAATTGTTAATTAGATCAAATGACCAACAGGTGGCGAAATTTCATTGCAAACATATTACCAGCCAGTGTCCCCAACCGTGATAAATATTGCGCTAATTTGTCGACAAAGTACAGAGAGTTCGTATTAACCACTGATATTAGAGTTCTTCTGTCGCAATTCCCTGCACTTATAAAATCTTACATTATTAAGATTTATTAAGATAAGTGTTTTGTAGAATTAAAGAAGTGAAATAAACCAAAGGGTCTACTTTATTTAGTAAGGTTGCTGACTAGAAGTTCGAAACAATTGCGACGTACAGTGAGATGTTTATTGGAGAGCGACCGGTGAAAAGCCAGCTCTCAATCCTTTCCTGAAGTTTTCGTATGATTCTGATCTATCAAAACTTTCTCAGTTTAAAATAATTCTATCAATTGCATTATCGTTGTTTCCAAACAACTGCATGTTGTCTGATAAACATTTGCCAAATTTTTTACCCAATATTTCAAAAAAGAAAGTATCTTTAGTACGTTTCTATGGCTTGGTCTAACCAAAGACAGGTCCTATCAGTTTCGTGAAGACTTTAAAGTAAATTTATCGAGAATTATTTTGTTAAAAGCTAATGATTTTCAAGCCGTTTGAATTTATTTGTTTTAAAAAATGTTGATAGATTTTTGAAATTCGCCTCATTTTTTTTTAACTTATTGCCTAGTCTTATTAATGAAAAGTCCCATCTGCTGTATACTTAAGATAAAAGAAAATTAGTGCAGTTAAGGTTTTATCTGATTGCATTTTGACGTTGCTTACTAGGTGCGTTTACATTTAGATATTGAGTTTTGCAGTTATTTTTTTAGTTTTGCTTATTTTGTTTGCTTTTTTTTCTCGTAGTCTTTTTATTGGCAGATCTTGTGAGCGCTGTAATGAGGCATGACTTTATGTAATTCTATTGGTACTTTGGGTGTGAAACGATTTTTTGAAACTCAATAATCTGTTTTTGGTTATCTCTTTATTTGGTTGACAATTTACTCGACAAAAAAGTAGATCAGCTCGGGTCGGAACTTCATGTGCGAACGCACATTAACGAGCCTCCTTGTCTTATTTAGGAAAGGAGCGTTTCTGAGCATCATCTATCAAAAACTTTCTCCGCGCAAAAAATTTTTCTCAATTGCATTATCGCTGTTTCCTATCAACTATATGTTTCACATATTTTTCACATTAATTCACAAATTTTTACCCAATTTTTCAAAAAAATAAAGAAATCAATATTTCAATGCAAAACAAATGTTTAAATAATATCGCTTCACTCCATTAGCTTTTAGCAGTTAACGTATTTTTTGCACGTGCTACAATGAATATTTATCAAAATTAACTTTAGAAATTGGTAACTTTATTTAACGTTTGGTCTAGCGATTTCTCTAAAATCATCAATGTTGATTTAAGGAGCCGCAACGGAGCTTCTTTTTTGCGATATTTTACTCCAAATAGCGTTAAAATTAAATATTAACAGAGTGCTTCAATATTTCTTCTAAGGAGGATAACGGTAGTAATACGCTCAATGTACACAAATCAAAACCCGCAGAAAATTGTTTTTTTCTGACCAAGAAAAACAGAGAAATCTACGACGATTCAAAAATAATCAACATAGCAGAAAATCAGTTGAAATTTGGTTATATTTCTAAAAACTGTTTAAACAGATTTGTGAAAATTTTCTTGAAAATTGAAAAAACATCCACGCAAATTGTCTCTCGCCATCAA
>NW_027450528.1:0-1000 GCF_964194025.1 Convolutriloba macropyga | reverse complement strand
TTTGAAACTTCGCTTATTTCAACTTTATGGGACACGCTATATCAGCGCTCAATTAAAACGGTTATTTTAAAACTGACATTATAATTTTTTTAGCAGCTCAAAAACTGAAACTTAAACGTCACTTTTTCATTGACATTGCTAGGCATGTTGTCAAACAATTTTTCATAGACCATTTAACTTCCAAAAAACGGGAAAAAGTCAGGCAATAATATTCTCCATTTTATTTTTTCACTGACTATAAAATCAGAGGCAGCAAATATTTGGGTCTGCATAATAAACTTAATCAATGTCTGCCTCACCTTACAATAAATTATATTGAGTGTAACAAAACAAATCCGAGTCAACGTTGACCGGCAGCTGCCTGTACATACAAATTTTCTGAAATGAACAAGCTCATTTCGATAACGACAATCGATAGAAATGAACATGTTCTGGAAAACATTTTGAAATTTTCCTTGATGTCTTTCAGAGCCGATTTTGCCTGTTGTGTGGTTGCCTCGGCACCGAAACCCCCTTAACTCTTACTTAAAAATTGTCAATAAACTCCCCTGTATCTTTTTACCTTCTTTATCGAGTCATTTATGTATTATTTCAACTACTATCCTTTTCTGAACTAATTGCTAAAAGCCTTTAAAACGCTTCTCGTCTTGTAGAGAAATACAGACAAAACAACTTGGGAGAGAAAAGTAGGAAAGAACTTACTCGGAACGGTTGATCTGTTCACGTACACTGAACAGAATGTAACAGATAGTTGGAATGGATTTTAGAGAAGTCAATTGCAGTAGAGTCGAAAGTTTTCATCGGCTCAAGTGCAGCTTCCCATTGAAATCGAAGAGAAATTGACAACAAATCAGTCAAGAGAGAAACTGTTGTTAAAGATTTTTTTCGTTTCAAATCTTTCAACGGTTTCAGTGAAGAACCAATGCTGTCAGAAGCCAATACTTAAGCCACCAGTCTTCATTGGCTCTGCAAACATGAGTTTATAGTATTTTTTTCTATC
>NW_027450527.1:0-10558 GCF_964194025.1 Convolutriloba macropyga | reverse complement strand
ATAGCAAAGCTGCGATGGGGGGCGCGCTCTGAATTTCAACACGAACTTGCCGGTCAGTGAGAGCTCGGCCCTGGCTAGCACACTGCACACGGCGCGCAGCCGGATCGATATAGAAATGCAGGCCGGTAGGTAGGTACGTCAGGAGGTCTAACAAAGGTATATGGATAGTCCATTCCGGCTTTGCCCCCCAGGCCCCGGCCCTCGTGTAACTATCCCGTCACAGAGAGGGTACCGGACCGAAGGAGCATCCTAATACCTAGCCAGGTTAGGTGGTCAGTACCTACGTCAGTACTCCCGTGGGGCGCGTGGATCGACTGAGTCTGCAGAGTCTGTTGAATCTGGAGGCCTCCGCCCTGTCTCCTGCTCGAGGATAGCCGTGCATCGGGCATCGCCCGTCAAGTTGTGACTTGTGGTCGCAGGCTCGCAGCGCGGCGCCACAACCAAGCAGGGTACGTAGTACGTACATCACCATGGACCATTCAAACTTAAAGTCTAATCCCGACTCCCGAGTGTGATCCAAGAGAAATCCTCCTAATCCTTGAATTTCGGATCACATTGACGGTCACTTGGAAGCCATGTTGTGAATATCGACATCCTGCCGCCTACCGTAGTCCGCACGGTCCCTTCATACCGAGTACCTTACGCCCTGCCTTACGTGCTGCGTATCTACGTCAGCTTAGCTGCTAGAGGTAGGTAGGGTACCTACTCTACCTACGCTCCGGACTCCAGACTGAGGGTGGGCGGCCAGGCGCCTCTAGCTACTCTCTCTGGAGAGAAGGGAGGGTACGTAGTACGAGTAGGGTCCTCACTCCTATCCGAGATGATCCGAGATCCCTCCGCCGTCCGCGGGGTTGGGATTCTTATGTACTGTACGAGTACTGCAAGTAGCGAGTCGTCCGTACGTATCCCTGCGATTTTGTGCGTACAGCCGGCGTGTAGAGATACAGGCATGCGGCATACGCGCGCGTCCGTGGCCACACACCTCCAAAACACGGACTGTACAAGTAGGTACCTGGTCATAAGTTCGGACTGCAACTCCCGCCGTGTTGCCAGCCGTTGTATACGAGTACTACGAGTACCACCTATTTAATTAATACAGCCCCCTAGCTAGCTTGAGAGCTAGCTAGAGGCACCTCTAGAGTCTAGCTGTAGGGTAACGGGGCGCGCACGGACTCAGTCCATTCCGGAGTGTGGACATGCCTTAGTTAGTTTTAGCTCGTACGAGTACTTCAGCCGGCACGCGCGGGCCCGTTCCGACACTGATGTATCGCGCGCGGAACTACATCAGAACCCTCACGACACCTCCTGTCGGTTCCGGTTGTGCGGCTGCTGATAGCAAACATGGCGAAGACAGCCGCGACTGAGTCAGACGAGGCGGTGGCAAAGAAATTGCAGGAGGCGGAGGGGTACGACGCTGTGGCAGTTCAAGCACAGAGAGAGAGTGATGAGGAGTACGCACGGTACGTCCCTGCAGGGGGGAGGGTGACCCTTGCTGCCTATGGGCAGGTACAGGGTCCACGGGTTGCCACACGCACATTGTGTGCCCTGACAGGTCGAGCTACAACAACACGGCAGAGCACGTTATATCACTGACTCTGCACATAGGGGATGCTATCCATGGGAAGGGAGGGGAGTCGAGGGAAAGGGAGGATAAGGGGGTGTGGGGGGCACAAGCAGGGGTGTGAACGCAGGAGAGCCAGACGAGGTTCAGCACCTGTCTGATATCGATCACGTCCTTGTCACCAATGCTCCATATCACGTATTTCGAGCTGACCCTCTCCTTGCACGGGTTCCTGGGGCTCTCCAGGCTGCTGGAGCAGCGGCTGAGAGATGAGGCAGCGCAGGAGGTGCTGGCACGCAAGGAGCAGGAGGCCGCCTCACTAGAGGCCGAGTGGGATGCCGCCAATGCCCGTGTCACGGCAGAGCTTGACATGCGTCTGGCAAGGAAGACACACAGACAGGAGGTATATCAGAGCACCAAGGGAGCAAAGTAATTTCCAACTGTCAGTGGCAGGTGGTTTGTGTCTGCCAAACAGTACATTCCAGCGGTTCCACTGGGCCAAATCCAACTATGCATCAGCGAGATGGCCGGCATGCCATCAAATAATTCTATTGTAGAGACAATCACGAAGTCAAATTGGACACTTCAGTTGCCCACCCCCTCCCCCTCTTTCCCCCAGCGCCGTTGCCCTGGGCAGGGAGGGCCCTGGGGCCTCTGCGACGGTCGTACATGGCCGTTCCCCCTCGGGTGCATGACCGCCTCGTGACAGGCGCATGAGCTCAACTACATGAGCATGGCAGTGCTTTCCAGTTTTCTGAGAACTTGCTCGTTGCAGAAGCTGGGAAGGAAGTTTTCGGCTCTGTTTCGCTCTCCTGCCCACACCCTCCTGCACCCCTCCCTAACCACAGATCCACAAACACGCAAGGGCAAGAGAGAATCTGGTGGAAGATCTCGAACGATAGGGCGGTTGGCGCGGGGTTGGGCCTTGATCGAAAAGGGCAGGTGCTCCCGATGACAGTGCGAACAGGCAAGATGGCTGTTTAGTTCTGCCTGCCCGGTCATCCATTCCGGAAGGGAGATATCATCGTCAAAACAAGCAGAGCCGCAGCTGTCACATGCTCATTTGTGTCGCAGAGCCGCAGAGAGTTAGAGCGCACATAAATAAACAATTCTACTCGAGTAGTAGAAGTAGTAGTAGTAGAAGGAAAATGGCTGGCAACTGACAAAGATATACAAGGGACATCAAGGGTATCACCTGCACAGTCAACTGTTCTGCTCGAGTATTATTACAGTCATACGCTGTCTCGCTCTAGGCCGGCAGCAAAGCGCCCTGTTACAGAGCACTGACACGGCTGCCACAGGCGTGGCACTTCACATCAGAGGGCACGGCCAACCGGTGCAGCAGCAATACAAGGTCCAACGCCACCGGCAGGCCCTGTTCCTCTTCTTTATTAGGATTCGTCTCGAGCAGTTTCAGGCCCGAGTCTTGTGCCAGCCGCTCTATCGGCTGACCTCCGGTTTCTGCCAGCCATCGCATTGCGTCTCCTGCCATCTCCAGCCTAGATTGTTTACCTCCATTCAATGCCTCAAGGATTCGTGGATGGCCGCGTGCAAAAGCTGACAGGACGCTTCTTACTCTACTAAGCTCGGTGGTGCTGTCGAAAAGCAAAGGGCCGTCGCTGTGAGGTCCAGAATTACCCATGGAGCGACACTCGTTCTCGTTAGCCAGGGGGTTGA
This sequence comes from Convolutriloba macropyga, assembly GCF_964194025.1. Classification (NCBI taxonomy): domain Eukaryota; kingdom Metazoa; phylum Xenacoelomorpha; order Acoela; family Convolutidae; genus Convolutriloba; species Convolutriloba macropyga. The sequence continues at coordinate 7,320 of NW_027450527.1, read as the reverse complement.
CGAACGTCTTTGAGGGGCTGCAGTGACCATGCCGTGAGTCGATGCTGACGGCGTCGGCCTCGAGGGGATGCTCCGCCAGCCCGCCGTGAGCCAAAGGGTTGGTGTACTCGGTGAGGGGTTCTCTGTCAACGCTCGACCAGCTGCAGCTTGCGAGAAGAGGGTGGGCCGTAGGACCGCTGCCGCCTGCGGCACGAGTGCTCTGGGTGGGGTGAGATGGTGTGATTTCCTCCCCATCCCAACACGGACTCTCGCGGCCCAAAGGATGGGCTGCGGTGCTGAGAGAGGCACATGAGTTGGTCTCGACGCTTAGAAATTCCTGAGAGGCCTCAGCCAACGGGTTGTTGTAGCTCCATACACTGCCACAGCTGCTGTTGACGCTGAGCGGCCTGACGGGGTTGCAGAACATGTCGTCCGTGCCACCCTCCCTAACCGGCTGCGTTCCCACAGGCGTGACCATACACGGTGCATAGGCTGAGCCGCTGAGAGACGCCGATTCTGTGGTCACAGCCCTGGGTGAGGGCACAGAGAAGATCGAGTAATTGTCTCCATACCGCTGACGATCGCATCCATCTTCTGCGGCCACGTGGCTGGCGTCTGCCCTGGGAGAGCCACGTTCCGGAAAAGATTCAAAGATGGCCCTTCGTTCCTCTGTCGCTGCCTTTGCCCGCATCTCCCTCAGCCTGTCCTCAATCGAGGACGTGGGAGTACAAGCAAGGCTCAGCGGATGACTCCATCCAGCGGATGACTCCAATGAGGAGTCCATAGCTTCGAGGTCCTCCGAGATTGGATTGCTGAAGCTCCATTCTCTGCCTGAGGAGCCGTATTGCACCGCGCGGCAAAACATGTGGCCATTGAGGTCGCCATGACTGGGTGAATGGGCAGCGGGATTGTCCTGCAGCTGAAACCTGGATTGCCTCGACACGCAATTCACAGACGACTCAGATGCAGCGACTTCCCATGAGGAGCCTTCAGCTTCATGGTTGTCACTGAGCGGATTCATGAAGCTCTGACACCTGCCTGGAGACCCAGACCGAGCGGCAGTGCGAAGCCTATCCCTCCCATCGAAGGCGCTGTGAGGGGGCGACTGAGCTGTGGGGCTGTCATGCAGCAGCAACTCAGATGGCCTGAAAGATGGGGTGTCACTAGCAGACGCAACGGCCTCAGGATTGGTGCCGCGCATTTGTCCATAGTCCACTGAGGAGTTCGAAGAGCTGGCCTCGCCGGATGAGGAGGAGCCGCCGCTGCCGCTGCTCTGATCCAAGTCAAAGATGCTTGTTGGGGAAGGACTGACAGGGTCGGGGCCTGGGCCGGTCGAGGGAACCAGGATAGGCGAGGGGTGCAAGTTCACTCCTGCACGGAAGGTCATGTCTGAGCTGCTGCCGGTCATCGCAGGCGAGCTTGCACCGCCGCTTTCTGATTTGGGCTGTCTCCTGCTTGCACACCCTGTGATTTGTGATCCAGATGTGTCGTCCCAGTCGGGCAATGCCACCCGTGTCACGGTCGGTGTGCCACCCACGGTTCTGCTTTCAGGGTGCGCATGTGTATTGATATCCGGCAGCTGCTGCCTCGTGGTGTGCTCCTCCTGATGCCGGCGCCAGTGCATATGTGTGAACATCCGAATGTACGAAGGAGAAGGGAAGGTAAAGGTGTTGGATAAAGGATGGGAAGAAGAAGGCGAGGGAGACAGTGGGAATGAGAAGGACAAGAAGGTGCAGGGTGAGGAGCGTAGAGAGGCGAGGCCCAGGGAGGGGGACGGACAGACATGAACGGCAAGGGGGGGGGGGGGGGGGGGATGCGGAACAGTAAAAGGAAAAGAAGGGGCCAGGAGGAGGGAGAGGAGTGGGAGGAGAAATGCATGATTTGGGTCACCCCCGCCATCTGATCCCACAGCCAGGATTCACCTCAGACACGAAGGCTTTGGAAGCCAGTGCACTCTGGGAGCTGCTTTGCTTGGTTGGCGCCGTTTTGGACAGCTTTGATAGGTACAGTACTGTGTTGTTTGCCGAGGACACTGCTGCCTGCACGTTCAGGAAGGAGACTGCAATCAGGACTCGGCTTGGATGAGACGTTAGGCAGTGTGAAAACCAGCCAAGCAGAAAGCGGGGTGCGCGGATCATCGATCTGCCAATTAGCTGGACATGCGATCAGGGTCACAGTCGGATGGAGGACACAATGGTCCACAACAGTGTGTGCCAGCAACACAAACAGAAGACAGACAGACAGACAGACAGATTGAGGCACAGTGAGACCCCCCAAGAAAGCGGGACCGGGGGAGTGAGACACCCTCCCGGTATGGAGACCGGCACGCAGCCGCAGCAACAGACAGCCAGGCCAAGCCAGGCAATGCGCAGTAACGGTGAGCCCAGACGCTCTCGATACCTCACAGGCAATTCTGATAAGGTCACGCTTGATCCCATGGAGTTCCTTCAACAGCATGGCATGCGTTAGATGCTCGCCCGTCCCCTCTGCCGCAAGTTTGTGCTGTAGCTGCCTTAGACGAAATGAAAGGGGAGCATCCTCCAACTCCACGTCGCCGGCGTCCTGATCCTTTGGTTTGCAGAGGAAAGCGCACCCTGTCAGGTTGTCGGTTTCTCCGCCTACTCGCTTCTCAGCTTCCCCGAGGGCCCCAATGTAACGACAAACCAGGTCTCAGACCCCTAAGCTCGCTCTTCCTCTGCTTGCCTTTCCCCCATCCGCAGCCAGGTCCGTGTTTAACCTCCTTCCACCGCCCCTCTCTTGCCGCTTGCTCAGCCCAGCGGTTTCCCCTCGTCCTGCCCATTCGTCAACGTAAGGGACCACGACACCTTCGGTTCGAAGATTGCCACTCCTTCCGAATCTTCAACTGCGGAGCAAAGCAGTTCCCACGCCCGAGCTCCAGCGCAGTTGGGCGAACCGCCGATATGTGAGATCAGTTCTTTCACTCGCTGTACGTCGCGCCGCGCGTCTCCCAGCCTCGCCCACCCGGAACTCGGGGACTTAGGTCGGCTGGTAGAATGACTTTCGCTGCCGCGAATCAGAACGTCATGCGCCATGGGCGTGAGGGGTATCACGTTGGGCCGCATCGTGGGCTCGAACAAACCGATGTTGCCTTGCCCGCCTAAATCTGCTTGGCTCTTATTATTGGTGGGTCAAGTCGTTTCGAACTGACTTGAGACCTACGGATGACGCAGTTCTCGGGCTTGCTCACCCCGGCCGGGCAAGGATGAGTTTAAGCTGCCATGCGTAGATGAAGCGGCCTGCTGAGGGCACCCAGGAGTCAGAACCAACTGAGCTGAGCGGAAGCCTGCAGTCCGCGGCCCTGTATGGTGCGAGTGGACGTGCCTGGTCGTCTCGTAAGTCGTAGGTGTGTACGACGACGTAGGCAGGCACAGCGAGATATCTCCCCTGCGAGATATCGCCTCGTAGTGTACAGTAGCTTAGTAGGAGATACTCCATAGTACTCGGCAGTGCCTCCAGCGGCTGCTGTCAGGCCTGTCCTGTGTCCGGTCTGATACACTGGGGTAGGTACTCATGCTGTACTCCTACCCGACGGTAACCCATGAAAAAGAAAAACGAGTAGCTCCTCTTGGAAGCTGCTACACGTAAAGGGTACTAAGAGGAGTTTGTTCGACAAGCTACGTGTAAGGGTATCGCTACCAAGAGGAGATAGCCAGATGGCAGATAGGTGTACTAGAGAGGAGCTAGGTAGGTACTAGGGGTACCTATCCTTAGTACCTGCCATCGATCACGGATCGCCGGCGTCAGATAGCGCTACCTGACTGCAGTCTGCATGCACTCTGCAGGTGCCGGGCGGGCAGCGGGCATGCCTGCCTGGCGCCGGATCGACATATAACCTTGCATCGCTGGTACGAGTAGGGACTCTCTTTTTACGGACACTCGTTGTCCCCCTCGTTCGTTGTCCACCCCGTAGAGGCCGCGCTAGGAGCGTGCCACGTCACCACGATATTTCCGTCCATGAGGGGGACAAAGGTGGTTACTTTTTACGGACACCGGTCGCTGTTCGCCTGTTCCCCCTCGTTCGCCCGGTAGGTACTCGGTAGGGTACGGTACGGTAAGTGCCTATGCTCGTACTCGGCCCCGGTACTCGGTAGGTCTGAGGTTCATTACAGGCGAAGAATCACGTAGGTACTCGGTAGGTACCTACGAATTCATCTACTCGGCATAAATCAAATCGTAATTGTACTCGTTCACACACGAACGAGGGGGACAAGATTTTTGTCCCCCTCGTCGGAATCACGCGACGAAACCGCGCGAGATGACGTGGCACGCTCCTAGCGCGGCCCTACGGGGTGGACAACGGACGAGGGGGACAAAAGTGTCCGTAAAAAGGCGGTATCACTACCTATCTCCTCGAGAGGTCGGGTATCACTACCTATCTCCTGGTAATAATAATTGGATGCAGGAAGCCAATCACCCATCGACTGAATTCCCGTGTTATTATGCGGGTATCGTATATATATAGTATCTCCCGAGGAGATATCGTATATAGTGCACCCAGCCCCAGCTCCGGGGCTGGCGATGGCGTCCGTCGTATATGTGGATAAAAGGCCATAATTATTGTAAGGATATTCTTCATTCTCGGGGCCCGAATGGGGGGGGGGGGTCTAGTTAGCTGGGAAGTGTAGGTAGGTAGGTAGGTAGGTAGGTAGGTACTGTACTGGGATGATTGTCTTTTATTTATAGGCTACATATAACCGGCCAATGCCTTATAAGTAACATAGTAGGAGATACTAGCTACAGTACGGTAGTTACCCAGGGAGGTTAGGAAAGAAACAGTAAAAACCCGGCCAGCCAGCGAGGCAGGCCGGGCCTTGGCCGGGGTACCCAGTTACCCACCTACGTATACATACACCGGAAGGTGGTATTAAAAAACAAAGCCCAGCGGCCAGGTGTAAATCATCGGTTGGGTAGGGTAGGTAGGATAGGTACCTAGTACCGGCCTACCTAGGGGATATGGGCTATGGCACATGTGCATGTGCCGGCCTGGCCGGCCGGGGCCGTATCAAGCCAAGCCTGGCTTGAAGGGCCGGCCGGTCAAACAGAGCGGGGTCCTGCAGCCGGCAGCCCTTTGGGGCCGTAGGTAGGTTCCTATACTCGTACTACCTACGTACCTACCCTACCTACTGTACACTGTACAGTACCGATTTTAACGTTCATTGTTACCCAATGCAGCCCTGTGAGGTAGGCCTGCATGCATCGAGCTTGGATCTTTCCGTGGCTGACCGGCCCCATGCGTAGTCGGCCGCTAGGTACCTACTGTACCTACCCTACGAGTACACAGAACGGCGAAGCGGACCCTGCTGCCGAGACTGACTGGCAAATCTGCCATGGTGCCTCACGCGCGACCCCGCAGGTATCTTCTGTCTCTACATGCTTGATCCATCACATTAGTGAACTAGGATGGAACAGTAGGTATTAGAGCTCTCACAGCTGCTGCGCGGTTTTGTCGGCAGTCGATAATATGGTGTTTGTCGACCGCTCTGTGGAGGCGGTGACTGACACCGACAGCTGTGACGCTGGTTACGACGCCCCGAAAGCCTTGGGTGGGGCGCAGTTTCGGAACCGACCTCCCCCCATCGTCATCTCGTGCACCGCTGCAGGGCCAGGGGACAGATATTGCCGGGACCCATCACCCAGTGACACTGCCAGCGATTGCCATGCGCCAACTCCGTCTAGCTGTAGGCGGTCAGCCGACGGCTCTAGGCGTGGTGACGACGGACCCAGCAGTCTTGGCAGCGGGGGGTCGTGGGGGACACAGCGCCCGCCGTTGCAGCTATCACAAGACAGTGCCCTGTCTGTCACGCAACAAGATCGGCGGCGGGGGAGCTGGGGCTCTCTGGATGACTGTCCTGGTCACGGGCTCACTCGATCGCCTCTCGGGGACGTATCGAACAGCAGCACACCCACAGGCGGCAGCCTGGCCCAGACCCCCAGCGCTGCTGTCACTGCCGGTACGACCGTCGCCATGCCCCACCCGCTGGCACAGTCGGAAGGTGACCTGGTGACAATTAGGGAATCTGGCAGCTCTGAGGGCCCGAAGGAGGACAGCTTTGAGTTCATACCTCCTGCAGCACTTGCCTGGAAACAAGGCTCGGCGGTTGGCAACGCAGAAACTGCTCCTGGGTAGGACCAGTGTGCCCCCCCCCCTTATGTCTTCCTGATAGAGGAAAGAATCGCTGGGTAGCACCAGACCTCAAGGACCGTTTCCCTTGGCAGATGTTTGGGAGAGGGAGTGGGGGCACCAACGCCAAACGCCGCGTAAGCCTGTGGCCATGCGTGTGTCTGTTTTCAGGGGGGGTGCCAGCAGCAACGAACCTTCGCATGCAACACCACAGAAAGACGGGACAGAGGAAGGCGCCCAGGGCGAGGTGTGCACCGAAGGAACTACTCCAGTCCTGGGCACGAGCTCCTCCCCGGAGGCAAACAACACAACTCAACAACCCTCACCGCCCAATCACAAGGTGAATGCCACTTGCCTTCCTCGCATTCCGCTCTCGTCCTTGACACACACATACGCATCCAGCAGGACCCAGGTATCCACCCAAGCACCTGGCAATCTGGATGTCAGCATGCCTGTCCTTGGGATGTAATGGCAAAGACGTCTCTGACTCCTGGTCCTGAGCTATTTCACTCTCCAGGTGACGGCAAGTGCCCACGCCAGGCACGACTCCTTTGGCCACAGGAGCGGACCATGTTCCGGAGCCCCGTCTGCACTACACAGTGTCTCAATGGATGACCACGAGAGCACCAGCAGCTGCCTGAGACCCCCAGCTCCCGCTCTGAACGTGAGCCGCCCAGAATGCGTCACCAGTGTGTGTCCAATCTGCTCATGTTGCCATTCTCTCTGGACTGCCATCAGGCCTTGCGGCCGTCCCATGGATCCGCTGCGGCACACAAGACGTGTTTCTAAGCATCTGTGTCTCTGCACAGAGAGAAAACACTTCCAAGGGCCGCCGTGTCGGGGTAGTCAGCCGCTCCACGATCGACTACAAGTTTCTGTCCCGGAAGGTCGGGATAATTTGGCCTTGTGCCAGACAGTGTGTTTCCTAATTGCTTCCTGTTTCTGTTTGAATTCTCACCCCTGCCATTTCTCCCGTGCCGCCGCAAGGGGGCATTGCATCACCCCCACCCAGCTGTCTACTGCTCCCCTGCTAACATCGTGCCTGTGGCGGATCGTTCGTGGGGACAGCGGACGGGGGAGTCGTTGCCGGTGGTGGTGGACCCTTCAGCAGTAGCCACGCCTCTCCCGCTTCCTGCAGACCTTGACGACCGCATCCTCTCCCTTGGAACGGTGAGAATCCGTGCTGGCTGTGTCAATGC
>NW_027450526.1:0-23094 GCF_964194025.1 Convolutriloba macropyga | reverse complement strand
TTAATAATGCATTATTTCAGAAAGAATAAATAACTAGTACATAACATTCGGCTGGTTTTCGTCATTTTTTTTTGCGTTCACCAACTAAAGCTATTTATATTGCATGAACTTCGGTGTTGATGCCAACCAATCAAACTGCTAGTTTATCATTTATTGAAATATGACCAAAAATCATAGCCATTTATGACAAAAAATGATAAACAACGCAGAAAACTTATTCTAAATAGCTACGAAACCAATTTTGTAGTTTTGATTAAATAAAACTAACAAACTGTGGTTTAAAAAGTTTTCAAGTAGGTCTTGATTACATTGGGATATGGGCCAGCAGTTAGCATTCTATGTGTTGTACATGAAATTAAAACAAGGTCTTCCAAAAATCAAATTTAAGCACAGTTCTAACTAGAAAATTCTTTATATGATTCTTGTCTCATTATCAGTTAATCAAATATAGCCATTTTAAGACAAACGGGAAATCATATATTATATATATATATATATATATATATATATATATATGTATGTATATAAATACACACACACACACACATATATATATATATATATATTATATATATGAAATATCCGTGTATAATAATCAAGAAAATTGTCTAAAAATCATCAATCGGCGTTTTCAGAGTTATTGGTAATGAAAATTTATTGAAAATCGAATGCCTGATTTTTTAAAGAAAAAACACAGAACTGTTGAATGTATATATAATTATTGAACCTCTCAATCGATTAGTATACATTGGATTTATCTTAAAATTCTTTTTAAAAGTTATAATGAAAACGATGCTAGAAAACACAACGCATCGGGAGGAACGCCGATTAAGATTAAATGTGAGCTCGTTGGGTCCTTTCAGGATTTGTCTTAACGATAACAAAAACTGTGCAGTAATGCATCATTCTCGTGCAGTATTGCTACGTTCTCCTGCAGTAATTTATCGTTTTCGTGCTGTATTTCACCGTTATCGAGCAGTATTGCACCGTTCTATTGATGTAATTTATCGTTCTCGTGCTGTATTTAACCGTTCTCGAGAATTATTTTACCGTTCTATTGATGTAATTTGCCGTTCTCGTGCTGTATTCCACCGTTCTGGAGCAGTATTGCACCGTTCTATTGATGTAATTTATTGTTGTATTGCAACGTTCTCAAGCAGTATTAAACTGTTCTCTAGATGCAATTTATCTTTCTCGTGGTGTATTGCACCGATCAGTGATATAATTTATAGTTCTCGTGCTGTGTTGCACCGTTTTACTGAAGTAATTTATCGTTCTAGTGCTGTATTGCACCGTTCTCTTGATGTAATTTATCGTTCTCGTGCTGTATTGCACCCTTTCTGGAGCAGCATTGCACCGTTCTCTTGATGTAATTCACCATTCTCGGGCAGTATTGCATCATTGCTGTAATTTATCGGTCTCGTGCTGTATTGCGCTGTTCTTGAGCAGTATTCCACCTTTATCTTGATGTAGTTTATCGTTCTAGTGCTGTATTGCATCGTTCTCGAGCAGTTTTGCTCCGTCCTTATGATGTAAATTATCGTTCTCGTGCTGTATTGCACCGTTCTCTTGATGTAATTTATCGTTCTTGTGTTGTATTGCACCGTTCTGGAGCAGCATTGCACCGTTCTTTTGATTTAACTCACGGTTCTTGAGCAGTATTGCACCGTTCTTTTGATGTAATTTATCGTTCGTGTGCTGTATTGCGCCGTTCTTGAGCAGTATTGCACCGTTCTCTAGATGTAATTTATCACTCTCGTGCTGTATTGCATCCTTCTCTTGATGTAATTTATCGTTCTCGTGCTGTTCTGCACCGTTCTCTTGATGTAATTTATCGTTCTCGTGCTGTATTGCACCGTTATCTTGATGTAATTTTTCGTTCTCGTGCTGTATTGCACCGTTCTGGAGCAGCATTGCACCGTTCTCTTGATGTAATTTATCGTTCTCGTGCTGTATTGCATCATTTTCTTAATGTAATTTATCGTTCTCGTGCTGTATTGCATCATTCTCTTGATGTAATTTATCGTTCTCGTGCTGTTTTGCACCGTTCTTTTGATGTAATTTATCGTTCTCGTGCTGTATTGCACCGTTCTCTTGATGTAATTTTTCGTTCTCGTGCTGTATTGCACCGTTCTGGAGCAGCATTGAACCGTTCTCTTGATGTAATTTATCGTTCTCGTGCTGTATTGCAACGTTCTCGTGCAGTATTGCACCGTTCTCCTCCAGTAATTTATCGGTCTCGTGCTGTATTGCACCGTTCTCGAGCAGTATTGCACCGTTCTCCTGCATATATTATTGCACTTTTTTGATAAATTCTTGATGTCGAAAACGGCACTTTGGTAATATTGATTCACCAACCCTCGCTGCGTCAAAACAATTTCTTTATGTTCAACTTACGCCGTTATTTTTTTTAATAGCCTGCAAGTTTAATTCATTTTTAATGGCCACTATTTATATAGCAAGTGTTGCTACCAAGGAGTAGAATAAATTTTTATCTTAATCACACAACCCACCGCTGCGCCAGTTAATTAATTCTGCGCTTGTCTTTTGGCAAGAGCGCTCCACAGGATTGATGTTATAGCAATTGTTGTTATAGCAAAATTTGGTTAGTTATTATTACTATTATTTTTCCATGCAAAGGATTCTGCGGTCATGTTTAAGCTACTCTAGTTACAAACTAAGTTGAAATTTGCAATTTTTTAAAAAAAAGTTTGCAATTGCTGTAATTTTTTTAACATTTTATAATTGTTTGAAAACAGGTTTGAATTTATTATCCCTTACTGTTAAAAATTGGACATTTAGGGAAATGTTTATTACTCATATCATCTACAATGTGTATTTTACACAATTTTAAATTGAATCAAACAATCTCCAAGAATTGGTCAGGAAAATAACCCTCATTGCTATTTTAAGCAGAGCTCGACCGAAACGAATTCCTTCAATCGTTTTCAATTTTTTGCAAACAAAACATTATTTTGTAAAACTTATAAATTTGTCATGTAAAGAGATAAGTTGCAATTATTTACTATAGTTATAACCTGGCATTATCGAGCAAAAAACAGCTAGCAATGGTAAATTTAGCGTTAGTTTCGGACTAGGGTAAGATCCTTTTCTTGAAAATAATTTCACCTAAGACTTATTAATAGTTTTAAAATAATATTTCTGCTTTTTGTCTCACATTTTTTCAAAGTTTTATCGAAGCTCACTGTTCTATTGTATGTATGAATCACTCACTCTATTTCACGAGTAACATTATGTTGACACTTTAAAAAATGTCTATGGGCTCAATGTGAATTGTAACCATTTGAATTTCAGTTTATTTTCAACCCACTTTTGTTCACTTCTGAATGTTTGCACCATAGCTACCCTCTACCCAATGTAACAAAAACCAGGCACCGATATACATCCAATAACAGGATGAGTTCACTGACTTAATTTACGTTGTGAACTTATTTCGAAGTTGTGATAAAATAATCATTTTCGCTTCCTTATAATTTGCTTCCTTCAGCAGCTTAATTGTCACATTAGACGCTATACCAATTTAGTACATGTTGAAAATTGTCGAAATGTTGGCAAGTTCTTAGACGGTTCTGAATTTGAGTAGTCTGAGTTTGTGTTACGTTTCCTGCAGTCAAAGTTGATAATAAATTATAATGAAAGATAAAATTTTGTACTTAATTTGAGTCGATTGAGACGCTTTTTTTTACTTTCACCAACAAAACTATTAGGAAAAAAATGCTTTCTATGTATGTTTTTTTTTAAATATCGCATGATTTTTTAGCCAATCACATTTGCGAAAGGAAACTGCTATTATTTATGAATGCAATTTCCGGGCATTGACTTCCTTTTATATTATTTATTTAGAGAATTCAACAAATCTTGAGAACGCCTGTTTTTTTATACCACCTACAAATTTTGAGTACTTCTTACTTGTAATGAATAATTTAATTGGTCAGTTGAAACATGTTAAATTAGAAAAAGCACACAACGCGATTTATTTTGTTATGACTACAAGTAAATTGTAACTGTTTAGCCGCATAAGATTTTTCCGCTTCAAATGAAAAGTGATTCCTTAAATTGTCACTTTATTCAAAAGTTACATGATAAGTAAATAATATTTTTGTATTTCAATTGCAATTGATTTTCCTAAATATATAGCTTAGATACAATTTCTCAAGCGGAAAAAACCTTGACCTCACAACGTTGAGCCAATAGACAACTAAGCAAGGTTGATCATTTGGACAGACCAATTCAATGTTCTCACAGCATTTAGTGGGGTGATTCTTTTTTGAAGTGTGTTTTTTTGTCGACATAGTTTTTGTTTTCCTAGAAAAATTACCTTTCTTTCTAGGAATTCGCGGAGTTAAAAATAACTGAATCAACCATTTCACAGTACTTGACACTGATATCACCCATGGTAGTAATAGTAAACCAACTTTACAGTTAAAGAGATGTCTCTTAGAGAAAGTCATTTCAAACGTTAAGTGGAAGCTTTGAAATCATTTGAGTGCTCAATGGGTTATAATGAGGAATAATAGAAAATTTTTAGTTCAAATTACGCAAATAATTAAATTATGCCTCCTTTTAGGAAAAAACAGCCAATATTTGCTGCACTGCAAAAAAATGAAGAACAATTGAAACAAACAACAAGAACATTTTTTAATGAAAAACAGGCAACGTAATGGAAATTGTTTGTCAAAATGTTTGCTACAAATTTTTTGAGATTACAAGTTTTGGAAATAAAAAAAATATTCAGCACCACTTTATGAAAACAAGAAAGGCAAATCAATTGGAACTTCTCAAACTCCTTGCGCAAAAAAAGAAAAAATATGATCAAAAACATTTAAAAACATTCAGACAAAACACAAAACACCCAATTATCTCGTAGATAAGGATCTTAGATAATTTAAGATTTTTTTCACTCGTTTTTGTTATAATAATTGCTGTATTTGTTATGTTCAGGAATCAGAATCTTCATTTCAACAGAAGGAGTTTTCGAAGGACTAAGCAAATTGTACAATTGTAAATGTGTGTTAAAGCGATAATGCTCGATTCATATCTGGCTGTTGATAATTCAAAAACTAACTCAATGACTCAATCAGTCGCAACAATAGTAATAATCAACTAAAATGCTACAGGTTAGAAATTTTACTGAAATTTTGAGACTATTGTGAGTCCCCAATGAGTATGAAAACATGATTTGAAAGCAAAAGGTCAAAAAAAAAAATAATTGAATAACTAAATTGCTCCTGACTTCGGAAAATCAGCTAATATTTACTAAATTACGAAAAATCAGCCAAAAGGAATCAACGACTAGACTTTTTTCTACCTAAAAACAATAACAATGCGAAGGATTTTAAAAAGTATTAAATATTTTTGAGAATTTCAAAATGCTTTCTATAATTTTTTTTATCTTTTGTCTTTGTTTGAGTAAATTGTTGTTAAACCTGAACCAAAATAAGCCGAAAAGCAAATGAAAAGAATTTATTAACGAACGCAGAAACAAGAAACGAGATTTTCGAACGCCTTCTACAAAAAGGAACACTATTTTTTAAAGTTTTGCTAGCAACTCATTGAAGAAATGTTCGAGAAAAACTTTTTAAGGAGAAAAACAAAGAAAATTTAGTAGATATATGGGATCTGCACTAACAGACGGTAGGCGAAAAACTGCAAAAGCAAAAATTTCTATTGGGATATCGATGTCTTACATTCCAAAGGACATTGGCCAACTGTTTAATAAATAAAACTCTCTTATATTTTGGGATTTGTTCAGATTTAAAAACGTTGGTCAACCAATTTTCGCGTTGTATGTTTCTTCAAATGTTTTAAATTAGATTTGAACTGGTGGAATATTTTGATTCCAAACTATTTTTCTTCTGTCTCCCTAGCGTAAGAATTTCAGAGCATTCTTTTATTTTGAGGAAGTAATCAATTCTTTATTTGATTTCTTTCCCAAAAATGAATTTTGGCAGTTTTGAAATCAGAGAAATTTAACTCTTTCTGAAAGAAATCACATGAAAAAACAACAAAAAGTGTTTATTCCAAGGGTCAGTGAAATTTCAGAACACCTTACATATTGAAATTGAATTGGCGGAATTTTCAACACAAATTTTAAAACTTGTTTTGGACCAAACAACTTTTCGTCCAGGAAAACTCCTGGAATCTTGCTTCAGCTATTGTAACGAATGCGCTTATTTTGCTGCATTAACTTTCCATGTTTTGAAACGATGATCAACAGCAACTTTATTAATAGCGTTGCTTCAGTTTGAAGTGCTTACAAATCATACCAAAGACATTTTTTAAATTCAAATTTTTTCATTTCTTGTTGTAGTTTGTTTTTTAACTTCTCTTGGTCGTCTAATGTAAAAATTTGTCGACAATGGTAAAAACGATTCAAAGCAATCAAACAAGAAAGATGAAATTAGAAAACAAAGGATTTTGTTGGGTCTTAAGATTATATAGATTCACAGTGACGTCTTCAATTTTGCAAATATCGTCAATTTTGAATACCGTCAATTTTTTATTGTTTAGTTTCTGAGTAAACTGCATTTTTTGAGTCCATATTTAGTAAATTGTTTCCATTTCTCACTGATTTATTTAATTAAGCTACCATGTATGGGCCACGCAAACTACAATTAATTTCCTCACATTGATTTAATCGTAATAATGTTAAAAAAGTCAAACATATTTTCCTTCGGAAAAAGATTGAATTCTTTTCAGTAAATCATCAGAGTACAATCTGTTCAATATTTTTCATACGGTTCAGAAGATGGAAAACATTGAATTCAGGTTCCCACAAAGAGGTCTGCTCTCAAGAAATTTAAATCCTACAGCAAACAAAATTCTCCAATTTTCTGAGAATTAGATTAATAAATCCACTCCCCCACTTTTGATGCAACTAGACCAATTTTATCATCTATTACATCTGAAGATCATGTAATTTTTTCAAATAAAGCAACCAAATGGTGAAAATACTTTTTGACAAAATCTTTGGAATGTTTCAATTTCAACAATTATCGATTTACTGTCAGAGATTTAACGGAAGGCCCCGTCTTTTGATAGCAGGTCCTTGCGTTAATGAATCCGGCCCAGTGCTGAAAAATTTTCCGCAAAAAAGATTCTGCTGAAAATCTGAAGAGAACAGTTTTAGGATGTAAAAGAAACAATTTGATTGTCTGCTTATGTTTCATCCCGATCGGTTAATTTTAGAAAGAGCAGCAATTTTTAAATTTTAGTATCTTAATCGTGGTCCAAGATGTTTTTTAATCAAAATAAAAAACATTAAAAAACAAATAATAGGATAACACAAGCAGCGAATGAAGACAACTTATCAAACATTTATCTTAAATTGCTCTTCTAAATACAGGCAAAGAAAGCAAGCGCAATTCAGTCGGTTTTGACCTTCACATTTATGTTCTAAAAACACGCGTTTTTTTAACAGAAGCCTACAAAAAGAACGTCCATTTGAACAATATCCTTAACTAGATTACATCGTCATTGCATTTTACAGAATTTAATTGTTTTTTTTTCTTCTTAATTATTTGTGGCTGTGGTGCGGATGGAAGCAACATCTTCAAACTGCGATGAGGGTCTCGTGAGTAGCAATTCCGAAAAGGTGAGCGAATTAACCAAGGAGGTTCGTTTTTGGCGCTCAAAAACCGAACAACAAGAGCAAGAAATTGCTAAACTGCGGGAAAATAAAAAAAACATGAACGATCGCCTGCGGTGTCAGGAACGGTATTCCAGGAAAGATTGTGTGCTGATTTCCAATCCCCCATTTGAAGCAAGGAATAGTAAAGACGTCACCAGAGACACTTAGTCAACTAAGACAAACTTAATGCTTAACTCAACCTTTTGATTATTTTTCTGTTCAAAAATAAATTGATTTCTCACGGGAAGATAATTACATTTGGTAGGAACAAAGCACAAATAGATAAATCTAGCTGTATATTGACAAAAAAACTTTTTTTGGGTTTCTACGAACCTA
Organism: Convolutriloba macropyga; assembly: GCF_964194025.1. Lineage (NCBI taxonomy): Eukaryota > Metazoa > Xenacoelomorpha > Acoela > Convolutidae > Convolutriloba > Convolutriloba macropyga. The sequence goes on along the minus strand of NW_027450526.1, from coordinate 15,107 downwards.
CCAGTGATCTCCGCTGGTGCCTTTCAACCTAGTTGCGATCTCCGCAACCTGCACAGGTTGGAAGAAGGGGAGTTGAAGCTTACAGAAAAAGAAAAACTCTGCGATCTCCGCGTAGATGTTAAAGCAACTAGGAACACTCTAAAAACTATCCAAAATTTGTAGTTTTGTTCAAAATTTTTGTTCCACATTTTTTCTCTTGCAGTTTTCCAAAGTTCCTTTTTTGTTTTTTTTGTTTTGTTATGTTTTTTGTTTTGTTTTTTTTAACAGTCATGCGCTGTTAGGATGAGATGCTGATAAAAACCAGTAAGACATAATGCTAAAAACGCAGACAAAAGATCATATGGAGGTTTCAGAAAACAAGGACACTTCAGTTAAAACGGCAAAGGAGTGGATACTTCTTCAAAACATTCGTTCTTTAACAAAAATTTTTGATGAATTCAAAGTTTTAATTAGTCAGACAGAGGTTGAGCCATTGGCAATCTGCCTAACTGAAACTTGGTTAAAAAATAGCTTTGAAAGCGATTATTTTTCTCTGCAGAACTACCTCAAGATAGAAACATCCAACAGAAAAAAAAGAGGAGGTGGTGATGGCATTTTTGTACACAAAAAAGCGACAAAGAAAAGAATTGAATCAGTTGATACAAACAGTCTGCAAGCTATTAGTTTGGAGATTAACTTTTCCGATAAAACACACTTAGTGACTTGTATATACATTCCGCCCAATGCTACAAAAGCAGAAACCTTTGAAAAAATTTTTTCCTATATTGATCAAATAAGTATGACACCCGATACTCTACATATCGTGTGTGGCGACCTAAAAGTTAATTTTTTGAAGAAATCGGCAAAATCGACCCTAATAATTAACCAAATGGAAATGAATGCTTTGGCTCTTGTAGACCCTCAAACAGCAACGCGCGAAACAATTAGGACAAAAACTTGTATTGATGTTTTTTTTCACAAATTTAAAATCAAAAAGTTTTGTTGAAAAAACCAAAATCAGCGTCCATTACGCAGTGGGACCAGAGCTTGTAAAAAGAGAGAAAAGTTTTGAAAGTGTTCAAGTACTGAGAAGAAACTGTAATAAATTAGACAATGATCATCTCCTCCTTGAGCTCAATTCTTTTCTCCAGAAAAAATTTGAATCAGTGAGCGGCCAATTATTAACAAGTGATACCAACCGTTGCGCAGAAATCGTACATGAGAAACTTGTTGAGGCACTCAATACTTTTTTACCTCTAAAGCCATCAAAACAAGGCGCCAAGAAAGATTGGATTGACAGAGAAGTAAAAAAAATGCTCAGCTAAAAAAGCCAACTCTGGAAGCGTTACTTAACAACAAAATCCCAAAGTGATAAAGAAGCGTACGAAAAACATTCCAAATTTTTGAGGAAAAAAATAAGAGGAAAGATGTCAGAATTTTATGAAAAGCAAATAATGACAGAAGCTGGAAACAGAAACAGGAAATTTTTTCAGTTTATTAACGAAGTAGTCAATATCAATGGAGATGAAAAAACAGTAGAAAAGAACGCTGTTGATGATCTTGATAAATTCAATAATTTTTTTGCTACAATAGGAGCTAACTTAGCAAAAAAATTTTCTTCACCAAAACTGACACAGAGAGCAAAACAAATAAATGCTATGTTTTTCAGGACAATTGAAAAGAAGTTAATGCCGCTATCGCTAAGACTAAGAAAAGGTACAGCACAGATTGCTATAATTTGAATTACGTCTATATCAAAGCTGTATCGGCAAATGTTTCGCCGGTTCTGACAATGCTCTTCAACAAATGTTTTGAGGAGGGAAATTTTCCGAAGCCTTTTAAAATAGCAGCCATAACACCACTCCATAAAGAAGGAGACAAGAGCAAACCAGAGAATTACAGACCGATCTCATTGTTAACTATCATTGGCAAAATAATTGAGTTCCTAATTTTTGATAGAATTAAAAACTATATAGAAAAATTCAAGATACTAAAAGCTAATCAATTTGGGTTTAGATCAAACCACAACACTACCGACGCAATTGTTTCATTGTTAGAAGATATCAGAATGAATAAACAAAATAACGCAAATGAAATCAAGGTTACTTTTCTGGACTTGAAAAAAGCATTTGATACTGTCGACCATCACATTCTCCTAGAGAAATGTTCAGATTATGGATTGAGGGGTAAAACTTTAAGCATAATAGCTTCCTTTCTGCACGACAGAACCCAGGTAGTAAAACTGAAAAGAAAATCTTCAAAATCTAGACAAGTGTCGTTTGGAGTACCGCAGGGTTCCATCCTTGGACCACTGCTGTTTATTCTTTATATAAACGACATTTCATGTAACAATGAGAACAGTACAGATTATCTTTTTGCTGACGATACTGCTATAAAAACCATTGGAAATCCAAAAACAATAGATAGCAAGCATCAATTGGCTCTAAACAATGTTACACACTGTCTAGAGCAAAATAAGCTCACACTAAATATAAAAAAAACAAAGACAATGTCTTTCAGGCAAAAGAAAGCCAGTGAAGACGGCTTTTCACTTTACGCGGAAAAAATAGAAAATGTAAACAGTTTCAAGTATTTAGGCATCATTCTAGGTCACCGTTTAAGCTTTTCCGAACATAGCAATATTATCCAGAAGAAGCTGAACCAGTTCACTGCTATGTTTTATCGTCTGAGAAAGTTCCTAAAAGTATCGCATATGATAAGAGTCTATAAGACTAATGTACAGCCAATCATACAGTACGGAGTCATAGCTTATGGGTCGACGACAAAAAGCATTCTACAGCCTATTGATAACAAAGTAAACAGATTGCTTAGAATAATCTTTTTTAAGAAAAAATTTGAGTCAACTACAAAAATACGAGAAGAAAACAACATCTACAGCACACAAGAACTCCATATTTACAAACTGCTAAAGTTGCTGATAAAAGTGATACGAAAAGAATGCAATGTCGAACAACTGAAAAAAGCAAGCGCAGAAAAAGAGCTGATTGAAATTGATGGGATGAGAAAAACAAAAAAACAACTTAAAGTGAGTTACCCTAAACTACGTAATTGCTCAATCACAGTAAGGTTGAGAAAACAATGCAACTGCTTGCTTGGTTTAGATCCTACTTTTTTCGAAAAGCCTGAGAAAAATGAAAGAAAAACAGGTTAAAGTTTTCTCTAAAAGTTTCCTTAAAAACTATGTTATTGGTTCTTTAGACATAAAAAACTATATTTTTGGCTGATTGGAACGATCGATATTTGTAAGTTGTATACTGCCGTTTAAATCCAAGAATTGTGTTTTGGTTTTATTTGAAACTTTTTAAGACACATAGTAGTCCTTTTCCCTGCATAAACCCAACAAACTTTTTTGTTTATCTTCCTCACAAAGGCGCCTGAAAACGATCCATAGGGTTCAATGGTGTCTTTTCGGAATCATGCGTAATCCGTAAACAATTTATTATATTATATTATTATAAATCCCCTCAACTTGAACGGCTATGCAGGCCTTATTGAGTTCGTTGCCAGACGCAACAGAAACCATACTTTTTATTCAGCAAAGGATTATGCCATTCAATGAGCTCATTGCAATAATTTTGCACTCATTTATTCAACAATTAAATAAGGCCGAACGGCTAGCTTTTGGCTTCAAATTATATAAAGAGTGCACAGAATCATTAGTAAATTGGGTATATTTTGAGTGCCTGATATCGACTACAATTTGAGAGTCAAAAACATAAAATTTCGGAGAGAAAAATATTAGTTCTTTAACATGGAAAGTCCGCATGTCAAACAGACGAGACCTCTTTCAATTACAAAGTTGCAACAAAAATTAAAAACTGCAAAATTTAGATCAGGGAAAGATCATACCTTGAACACGATGAGCCTATAAACAACCCGGACCCTCGTTCCATTATATTTCACTACACTGAAACATTGTATTCCAAATGCATATCGTCGGCCCAGTACTGTATCAGTGAAACCGAAGGATATCTTGCTAATTAACAGAACAAACTTAGCTAAACGTATAAAAAAATCCTAAAAGCCAACTGAGTTGTAGTTATACTTGAAATTGTTTTCATAGTTCTGCCAACCAAGGTTGACCAGACTTGGTAAACTTACTAAGGCATTTTTACGGACGTCTTAGACGAAAACCGTACTAAGTCTTGTCAAGTTTATTACGGCACCGTACTAAGGCCGTAATAACTTTTATAAGGTGCTGTGCTAAGGCCGCATCAAGACTTATAGGGTGCCCTCAAAATTTAGATAGAATGACACTGTTGGAAAACTCTTTAGTCACATTAAAAAAAAGACTACTGAGAGTTTTCCAGTATACTTTTTGTGAATTTCACTCCTCATTTTTCATTCCGTCGCTTGCAACCGACAGTGACGGAGTTCCTGAAATTAGCTACAGGAGAACTGATCTAGCAAGGTCACATCTGTACTCGTGTAATTCGCCAAAACAAGGAAAATGAGATACTAAATGAAAAATAAGACAAATCATTTTTATATACATATGATTCTGCTGAAAAATTGTCCGAAAATTTCTCGATTCAAGATAAAAAACCGAAATTTTTTGAGATTTTACCATATGCTCTGTAGGTTTAACGCTCCTCCTTTTTCATCCCGGCCTGGGGACTGGCAGTGGTGGAGTCACTGAAATTAACTATAGGAGTACTGATATAGCACGATAATAACCGTACTCATGCAGTTCTCCAAAACAAACAAAACTAATTTCTTCAATTACTTCAACTATTTTGTTTTCTCTCTTTTCTTTTAGTTTCAAAGGCAATCATGCACCTTCCGTCAACCAAAAACTAATTTACTATGACAATGTTAAATCAATTAGATGTCAGAATTGGGTATTCATGCGCAGCTAGAGTGGGCCACATTGAAAAACCTTTCATTTAGTAGAAACATTAAAATCAAGGTTTTGAAACAAGTTTATCTGTTCAGAGGCAATAAATGTTGTTTTTAAACCTTTCACGGCAGTCAAAAATATCCAATCATCCAGTGCTTGCAAAAAGTTTAGTTCTTTGTGAGGTCAATTTTTCTGAGTTCTGAAAAACTTAAACCAAGTGCCAGAATTATTAAAAAAATGACACATATGCGGTAAAAGTTATATTTAAAATTGACTTTAGAATGTCAGATCTCGCGTGGTCTCCGAATACTTGAATCTAATGGAACTGATATTTTAAGCCATCTGGGAATATTTAGAGAACTAAGTTTTCAAAAAAACAAAACCTAAGACGATTTATAATACCTGGCCCAGCATTATCAGGGGAGGAAGAAGTTTTGCTTCATCAAATTTTTTGAGCCAGAATTTTATGATCGTCGTGTATATTTCCAGAACAATTTAAAGTTCGAAAACAATACATCTGAAATCTTAAAAAACTTTGCATGGTTTTAAACGGCGCCTTACTAAGTTTTTTTTATTTTTGCAGTGGTGAGGAAAGTTAAAGTCAGTACCAAAAAAGTAATTAAAAATGACGTCTGACGTCTATGAAATCAGCGTTTCATTATATATCGTTTTTAAGAAGTCAAACTATAGAAATTGCTAATTATATCATTTTTCTACGTTGCTGTAGTAAACTTGTTACGGCCTTTAACGGCGCCGTTCAAAGATTCGTAAGTTTTCTGTGGCACCGTACAAGTCTTAATATGTTTTCAAAGTTTTGTCTAAAGTGGTCAAACTTGGAGTTTTAAAAGACTGTTTCATCTTAAGAAAATATTCCTAATAGATTATTATACCCCTGACTTAATTTTTTTTGATGAAGCAGTTTCTTTACTACAAATTTTTGTGATAAAGTCAAGAAAATCAAATTGGCTGATTAAAACACCATAGAAACTATAACCATATCCCACACCCCACATACAAGTTGGGTTATAATAATAAATTTTTTATTAGAAATTGCCTACCTGCTTATAATATATAATTCTGCAGCAAGATAAGTGGGTAATTCTATCATACAGAAGGTATCAAGGATCAGCTATTCGGCTGAAGTTAAGAAATCTCGCAAGTGCATAAATGAAAGGACTTTCTTCGCCTTTTTCTCTGACTTAATCTCCGGAATTTCAGGAAAATTAGAACATTATACCCGACAACCTGGAATGATTTGTAGCCCGGAAACGGTAAATATCCAATTCCACCGTGACCTATAAAAGTTTAACTGGAGTAACATTATTATAAAATCTGGAAATAAAATATATCAAAAGACGGTGCTAATGTTTTGATGTTATTAAAATAAATACCCGAAGACCTTAAATTGTTTGAATGTTTTACGAACCAAACTCTAAACAAATAATTGCTCAGTGATGGAAGTTCTAAGATAGGACTACTGATGTTGTTTGTATCAATAAGATGACATCGTATACACATATTCTTTCTTAAACTGTCCGGAAAACAATCAAAGGAAAAAACGTTCCAAAAGTATTCGTCAAGAAAACATAAACTGCGCGCCAATGTTGCACAGAATGACAAAGTTTATCTAGAGATAACAAGTTGTTTTTTTAACGTCGATTGGCTCCAAACGTTGCTGGGAAATGCAGTAAATTTCAATTGTTTTTTGTCAACATATTGGAGCGCAGGCCTTGATAAAAGTTTACGTCAACAAAATTACACTATGGTACCAAAAAAACTACGTACAGCAAAATTGCGCTCTTCAAGGGTCATTTATGCTCAATAGTTTTCATACTGCACATCATGAGCCTCAAGATACTCTTAGAATACACTGATACAGTACTGGGCCGACGATATACAATTGGAATGCATTATTTCAGCACTGATTTACTATGGCACTTAGGTCCGGGTCATTATTTGCACAAAAGATTTTTGAACCTGACCCCGACAACTATCTTAGAACCTATTAATTTTTTAAATTCAATGAAGTCCTAAAATCAGCATTTTAGTAAATGATAGTTACAGAATGAACCGAAGGTCTATTAATCTTGTTACCTGAAGCAGCATAGTGCTAAACAACTCAGACTGAAAACCGTACCGAAAAAAATTCGCTCTTTTACTAAACTAAAATTTCAGCCCTAAAATTTTGAAATCTTTTAATGCCCAAAACTCAACAATAATCAGAACCATCCGTAAGATAATCAGCAATAACCATACCAATCCGGACAATAACCAGCCTTGAACAGACCTCAGCTCTTTTAACACACCTGCACGTTTTTATCTCGCTTTCAAAAAGGCCCAGCAAGACAATGATCTACCCTAATCAGAGTTTAGATCGTTCATCATACTAGCTCGGTACATCGTATCTTGTTTGGGCGGACTGAACCACTCCATGACGAGATTTGGTTATGTTGCAATGTTGCTGAAATTCAGAACATTTTGTGCATTTTCTACATTTACGTTTTACGTTTACTGAAATCAATTCATGTTTGAGTTTATTGGAAACAAAAACTGTGGGTACGAAATCATTTATAATAACAGTTACTAGAGAAATTTAAGATTTTTCCAAAATTTCGACGAAAAAGGCAGAGTTTAATTTCTGTCGAATTAAAATATTTTAATGACAGGGAGGGTGACAACTAAATTTTTTTGTTTCTTTTCTGGGATATCTAGAGTACTTATTATAAGGTATTTGTTATTGTTATTAAACAGAATAAAGGTTGTTAATGATCAGATTTCGGCTTGCTAATGGCTAAAATTTAGCAAGTTAGTAATCAGACTTTAGGCAGACTTTGAGTAGGAAGTGAAGCATGCAAGCAGACTTTAATATGCTCGTTCATGTAATCTAAAACCCTCCCGGGTCATCACTCATACAACTTTTTTGATTTCATAATAGGTCGTATAAGGCTCTTAGTAATCGTAGGTAGTTGGATAAGTATATATATATATATATATATATATATATATATATATATACATATACATATATATATATATATATATATATATATATATATATATATATATATCAATAATTCAACTAGATCATATATCATTTGTATGATTTACTGGTAGTTATGCAAAGATCATATATTATTTCTCCGAAATCAACAAGAATCATACAAAAACTTGAAAGCCAAAAATTTAATGCAAATTTTAATGTAATTTAAATATACTATATTTTATGTGCAGTCGACAAGTGACTACCTGAGTGCAATCAAACAATAACTCCGGATTTTATACGTATTTAAAAAACTAATTGAAAGTTAGCTGCAAAGAAAATTTTGCTGCAAAGAAACTAAGCTGGCTTCAGACATATAAACAGACATCTTTTTTTTCGGTTATCAGCCAAATTTGCGATAAGTTTTGCACTGCAGGGTCTTTTGGAGGATCACAAAGTTATACCGGGAAAGTACCTCAAAAAATATACATGATTATTGGTAATCATACCAGGATCATATATGATTTCTTTGGTTTTCATACTAAAATTGTAATGAGAAATCAATTACTGTCAGTATGAAATCATATATGAATCCCGTAGGAAATCAAAGAAAATTCAACCCTGGCTGTGTGTTTTTATTTGTCTAATAATTGAAGCCGGTTTAACCAATCAACTAGACATTAAAAAATCCAATATATTCAATTATAGTTTGATTTCAAAATTCGATTTATTGTTAAATATTCTTTCATTTATTGAGCCTTTACAGTTATATTTTCCCATGTACTCTCTGTTTTTGTGCTTCGTTTCTTTGTTTTTATTATGTATTTTCAATGCTGGCCTATCCGGTATTTTATTTTAGACTTGAGCTATTTCATTTTCCTTGGAAAAAGAAATTAGGTTGCGAGAATCCTTTTTGTTGTAGTTTTAAGAAGCTGATGACGTCTCACGAGAAAAACAAGTCCCGTTTGATACCTTCTGTTTGTTTTTAAGAAGAAATAGGAACCATAAAACTTCCATGAAAAAATAACTGTGGTTATAGATTTCCCATTCATGAAAGAGTTACAATCATAGAGCTCTCTTTATGGAAAAATTATGGTCATATAATTTTGATATATGACAAGGTTGTAGTCCCACCAATTACATAAGACACTTTTGAATGTATGAAATCGATGCTCCATAATATGAAAGTTCTACGATAAAAACTTTGTGACAACCCTGTTGACCTGATTTTGATCCTCAAAACGCGTCCTGTGGACGAAGAAGCCAGCAAAAGATGTACTGCATATACGGCTGGAATTGTTGTTTTAACATGCTCTGCAAAAAAAATTATTGCCTTTATCAATTTGTGTTAAATCAGCCGGCAATATCCAGTGAAAGGACGGTTGGAAAAAACTAAAAAGTTTCTAAGAAGATCTGATAGCACAGATTCAAATATACGACAGCGAAAAACACTCAAAATGTTTGATTTTAAAAATATGGAGCTCAAGCTGAACTGATTTGAAGAATTCGTAAGCAGTATTTTTCAACAATTTTCTTGACCAAAAAAAAACAATTAAAATTTTGTTTTTTTTTGCAGATTTCAGTAAAAAAATGCCGTTATGTTAACAATCAACGATGCTTTCTACGACCTATTGAAAGTTTATGACAAAAGTAACGATATTAAAAAATGGAGAACATTTTTTTGAAGATTTTCTGCCAGACCATCATCTTATTCACCGTCAAACCAAAAAAACCTATTTATGGAGTTGTTATTCATACTGCATCGAAGTTGAAGGAAAATGTTCACCAGAGGGGCTGATTGAACACAAAGAAAACAATAAAAAATGTTTGATTTATATTTTCAAAGGTCAAAAATTATCGATGTTTGTAACCTTGCATTAAAAAAAAGTTATTCATAATTCTACATCCGTCCTATGAGTTTATAATGCGTTCCGCTTAAGTAGCTTGCCATATTGTCTAACAGATGTCAGTTTTTAAATCGATCTTGCATATATTCTTTAAATTGATGGTTTTGCTTTATATTAAATTAATACTCATACAGAAAACATATGAGAGCGACGAACGAAAATCTTGTTCAGACAGTTAGGAGAAATAGGCAACATTCATCATTTGTTGCATTATCAGTATTTTTCACTAATTTGCTTAACAAGAAAAGAAGAAAAAATACAATGCTTTTTGATCAAGAGAGACGACATATCCACACCCTTGAGTTTTCAGGAGATAGGCCATTCTCTGGAGAGTAATCAAATGTTCTCATTCCTTAAGAAAAAATGTTTTCCAGTTTTTACTTGACTTTGTTTGCTCAGCTTATGCACCCCTTCTGCAACTCATTTAATGATAATACGGAGCGGAGAAAAACTGATTTTCAGAAATTAATTTTACAGCTTACAAATTTTTTCCCAATCACCGACAATTTTTATTCTTTTATTTCTTTTTTATTGTTAAATAGTCATTTCATTATTGAGCCTTTACAGAAATATTTTTCCATGTGCTGTCTCTTTTTGTGCTTCGTTTCTTTGTTTTTGTTTTTTTTTAAATGCTGGCCTATCCGGTATTTTATTTGAGACTTGAGCTAGTTCTTTTTTCTTGGAAATAGAGACTCTATTCATGCTTAGGTTGCAAGAATCCTTTTTCGTGTAGTTTTAAGAAACTGATAACGTGTCACGAGAAAACCGAGTCCCGTTTGATACCTACTGTTGGCTGTTAAAGAGAAAGAGGAACCACATAACTTCCACGAAAAAAAGCTGTAGTTATATGTTTCCCATTTATGAAAGAGTTACAGTTATAGAACTCTCATTATGGAAAGTTTATTGTCAAATAATTTTGATTTTTGACAAAGTTGTAGTCCTACCAATTACTTAAGACACTTTTGAATGTATGAATCCGATGCTCCATAATATAAAAGTTATACGATAAAAATTTTTGTGACAACCCGGTTGACCTGATTTTGATCCTCAAAACGAGTCCTGTTGACGAAGAAGCCAGCAAAAAATGTACTGTATATACTGTTGGAAATGTTGCTCTGCAACAATAGTTATTGCCTTTATCAATTTGAGTTAAATCAGCCAGCAATATCCAGTGAAAGGACAGTTGGAAAAATCTAAAAACTTTTTCAGAATATCTGCAAGCACAGATTGAAATATACGACAGCTAAAAACACTCAAAATGTTTGGTTTTAAAAATATGGAGCTGGAGCTTAAGCTGAACTGATTTAAAGAACTAGTAAGCAGTATTTTTAAACAATTTTCTTGACCAAAAAAAAACAATTAAAAGTTTGTACCTTCTTTGCAGAACTCAGTAAAAAAATGCCGTTATGTTAACAATCACCGATGTTTTCTACGACTTATTGAAGGTTTATGACAAAAGTAACGATATTAAATTATGGAGAACTTTTTTTTGAAGATTTTCTGCCAGACCATCATCTTATTCGCCGTCAAACCAAAAAAACCTATTTATGGAGTTGTTATTCATACTGCATCGAAATTGAAGGAATATTAAAATGTTCAAAAACAACACCAGAGGGGCTGTTTGAACTCAAAGAAAACAATAAAAAATGTGTGATTTATATTTTTATTGGTCAAAAATTATCGATGTTTGTAACCTTGCAGTAAAAAAATGTTATTCATGATTCTACATCCGTCCTCTGAGTTTATAATGTGTTCCGCTTAAGTAGCTTACCATATTGTCTAACAGATGTCAGTTTTTAAATCGATATTGCATATATTCTTTAAATTGATGGTTTTGCTTTATATTAACTTAAGCCTCATACAGAAAACATATGAGAGCGACGAACGAAATTCTTGTTCAGACAGTTAGGAGAAATAGGCACTTTTCATCATTTGATGCATTATCAGTATTTTTTACTAATTTGCTGAACAAGAAAAAAAAAAGAAAAATACAATGCTATTTGATCAACAGAGATGTCACAAGATAGACGACATATCCGCACACACCTTGAGTTTTCAGGAGATAGGCCATTCTGTTCTCATTCATTAAGAAAACATGTTTTCCAGTTTTTTACCCGATTTTGGTTGCTCAGTTTATGCACCCCTCCTGCAACTCATTGAAGGATAATACGGAGCGGAGAAAAATTGATTTTCAAAATTTTTTTAACAGCTTACAAATTTTTCCCCAATGTCTGACATTTTTATTTTCCTCATAAAAATTCCGTTTTAACAGCAAAATTTTCCTATAAAAAATAAATTTCGAACGTGCGGAGTTTTTATAACTTTTATAATTAGAACGGACAGTTATTAGAACGGACAGTTATAATTAGAACTAGCACACAATCATTACTTGACCGTTTAAATTTTACAGAATTGGTATTATATCATAAATGGTTTTGAGACGTGACTTAAGAAATTCATTTTTAGTTTTTATGAAGCACAAACAATTTATTTATTTATTTGAATGTCTTGAACGTATTTCATCTTTTTACAGTTTACTCGACAATAGTTTGGCAAAACATTGTTTATATTTGTGCGTTTCCTTACATCAGACAGATGTGCGTTTCCTTCACGACCACATTCACTGCTTAAAACATGGAGATCCTTAAAAAACTTGTCGTCCTCTAAATCTCCTCTCTAAAATCTACCACGTGAAAATATTCCATGAGCTCTTCATTAATTTGTTGAGATAACAAGTAATTTATTGTGATTGGTTGTGCCCTCGCTCATTCGGCAAAATTCTATAAAAAATGTACTATCCGTATAATCTCTAAAAATTTGGCTATTGTGTATACAATTTTACTGAGAAAAACTAAAATCAGCTGCTTGTTACCCAAAAGCTTAGTTTTTTTTAAAAAAAAACAAATGACGAAAACGTTTAGAACAGTACGATAGAAAATTATCCGAAAACAAAATCAAACGAAAATGAGGACTGCTGCAATCAGATTAAATAATACTCGGACCCTAGTGCCATAGTAAATCAGTGCTGAAATACTGTTTTCCAATTGTATATCGTCGGCCGATTACTGTATCAGTTTATGTTAAGAGTGTATTTCTAATTCATTATGTGCATTCAATTCGCGTAGATACTTTTTTCTGAAAATTTTCCAGTGTTTACGGAACATTCCACAGCCAACAAAGTTTGTGGACGACATCGAAGTGACGTCACAGGAAATTTCAGGAGGCTGTCCATGACTCAAGTTATTTTCAGGAATTGAGAATAAGTAAATTTAGCAGGCTGCCGGGCTTGTATGTCCAGAGTATTTCGAGAGAACTGTGCAGAAACTCTGACAAACTGCTGAATCTCTGAAAAACTGCTGAAACTCTGACAATCTGCTGAAACTCTGAGATATTGCTGAAACTGTGACAGTTAATAATAATAATAGTAAAATATTCATAAACATTCTTTATTAATAAAGATAGAGATACAACTGATTGTTGTGTGTCTCCTGGTTTTTAATCTGTTAGCAAACGAGGTTTTTCTCCTGTTTTTTTTTTATTTTTTCGCACTCTGGATTTGGATTGTCAGAATATTCACAGAATATTTCTTTGACTATGCATGATAAACGAAGAATTGGATTTTGGATTGTTCAGGGTGTTTTCAGAGAGCTGGTTTTTTACTATGATTTTTGTCTGAACAGTAAAAAAGTGACATGATCATAATGTGTTAATAGTAAAAAAACGGACTGAGAAATAATATGATTCAGCGCTGATTTTTGATGTTACTATGGTCAGGGTAGCTAAAAATTTGGGCGGAAAAATTCAAGAAAAGAAACATTTTAGCGACGGGAGCTAATCTTGCCAAATATTGCCGGCCTTTTGTGGAAAAAGTTATTTTTGCAAGATCTTTTTCATTTTTGAAGTTCTCTACAAGATTCCAGAGGAAAAAAAGGTTTCCTCGGCCGAAGTTTTTTTTACATCTCTACATTTGTATAATTTGGGTAACGAATACTTATTTGTAACAATTAATCCATTTTGTTGCTCTGATCAAATTAGAAACAACTTAACAACCGTATTATCCTTATTAACAAATTGAAATATTTCAAATAATTTTATATCAGATGTTATAGAATCTTGCTGCTAAGACAAACATATTTTCTAGCATTCCTCATTATGTTATTTATAGAGAAGTGTACTCAAAAACATTGTTGAATTTTCTGTGTTGTTTGCTCATAATTTGATTTTTTTTTCAGAACATCATTAAGAATTAACAAACCATGACTGAAGCACACTTCAACAAAATTGTTAAATTTAGACAACGAAAATGGTTTTTTGTTCTATGAAATTTTGTCAATGTGTCCTCGACTTAGAGTGGGGCAAATACTTAAAAATGGCGCTTTTAAAATCTTACTATTATGCTCTAATGCCCTTATTAACTGAGATTTCTATTAAAATTCAGGCAAAATTGCGCAACATAACCGTTGCATTCATGAATCGCAAAAGGTATGGGTCAAGTTTATAAATTCAGCATGAGTTTCTACTTTAGTCGTCTTCCCAAGTCAACGACCATAAATATTCCTTGGCAACCATATACTTGATCGTGAAAAAAATCAATAAGGCACAATTCTGAGGGGTTTAAAAAATCCTCGAGACACGAGGAAAAATCCTTTGAAGCTCATGGAATCTCAGCAACTGTAAATCTTAGACTATGCAGGACCATAAAAATCAAATAAGAACGAGAGCCAACGATTATACATTTGAATTATGATAGCTCTCAAACGTGTATTGTCAACGTAAAAATTACAAGTAAGAACTCAGTAATATTCGGTCGCAGATAGTTTTCCGATACAGCTAATACACTATCCTGGCTTAAATATCCAACAAATGAAGAACAGATAGGAAAAAGTAATTTGAAAAAGTTATCTCAAATTAGGGCAGACATATACAAATAAGGTTAATACCATTCTAGTTGTTTTTTCTTCGACTAGAATTTAAAAAAATTTAAAAAAAATGAAATGAATAACAAATTTAACATTTCGTTGAACAAAAATTCATTATCAAAACAATTTCCGGAACCCAAAAAATAATAATTTGGCCAAATAAACACCTAATTTTGTCAAAAAACAAAAAAAAACAAAGTCTTCAAAGTCTATCCAATTTTCAAAGAAAACTTGAAACACTAAAGTCCTTCCAGACGCAACCTTTTATGGTTAACCACTTCGCCTCTATTTTTTTATTAACATTTGCGCTCTCAGTTGAGATTTATTAAGTGCACTCGAAAAACTTGTTGAAAGATCGGCCAAAAACCCATTCAGAATAAGGCAACAAATTTCGCCAGGAACAAAAGACCAGCAGTAGAGTGTTAGTGCTGCGGTCAAACAATTTTTCTCAAAATTCATCA
>NW_027450525.1:52500-71380 GCF_964194025.1 Convolutriloba macropyga | reverse complement strand
ACCGAAGCCACTGTGGTAACTTATTCCAATTTTGTACACATTGACGATCAATCGAATTCATTCCAAAGCTGGTTTTGGCATTTTTGTATAATTTTGGATTGTTTTGTTCGAGTATTTTGATGAAGACTCAGATACCCGCGAAAATTTTCAGAATTTTCTGGCCTAGCGATATCTTAATGAAATTTGATTAGCGACATTTTTGCTATTATTAGCTCATTTGGCAGGGTCTTTGTCTCGATTAGCAGATCTCTCGCTTTGTCATACTTTTTGAGTAGAAAGCACACATTTATACCCCAGTTAGTCTGTCGGTTAAGGCGTTTTATGTTTTTGCAGATAAATTTTGAAGAAAGATTGCCGAAAATGATGTGTGAAAGCAAAAGTGATTTTAGAAGAATGCGTGCGTTCAGGGGAACTTGATGTCTTATAAGGTAAATTGATCTTATAGCATGAGCCATCTTTTTCAAGGTTTTATTCAGCTGCTAAGAACTTAACGACTCAACAAATTTCAAAAAAACAGTCTTCCAAATCAGGAAGGGCTGCCCGATGAAACAACAAAAATAAGACATTAAAAAACTAAAACAGATAAAGGGAAAAATGAGCTATTCAACGACTTCTCTTTATGAGTGTTTTTAACCCCGAACAGATATAAAGCGATTCAATCGATTATAACACGAATATATTAAAACCAAAAGAACATCTGAAAGTGAAGTCTGAAAATCTCTCCTCAAAATTAGACATAAACAAAGCCTGCAGAAGAGATGGCATAAAACCACATCATATTGGAGAACCTTCCCTCAAAATCAGATTATTTGCTCTTAATTTTTCAAAGATGCATCAACAAGGGCATGTTTCTGATGCTTTTCACCCGCATCCATGAAGAAGGAGACAGAAGAATTGGTCAATACAATCCTGTAATCGAGCTTGCATATGTTTGGAAAGTCTTTGAGAGAATCATTTTCAATCAACCGTAACCCACTTGTTAATCCAAATTAGAACAAAATAATAACGCTTTCAACAGAAACTCCATATAGTGCTGCAATTGAATGAGCTGCACAAAAAACAATGAAAACCTTAATACAAGCAATCTAGCTGTGCTTTAGCAAAGCCCTTGATTAAGCGGGCCACAGCATTCTTTCCCAAAGTCTCAAATGAATTGGAATTGGAGGTAACATATTGATACGCCTGGCAATTTACCTCAAAGGACGAGAACAACAGATAAAACATAGAAACGCTAGATCTGTAAGGAGAAACCTTTCAAGGGCCATTCCACATGGTTGTATATTGGGAGTATTGATGTTCTTTGTCAACATAAAACGAATTTTATAGAAAGGACTGTTCACCGCGTTTATAGAAGCACTAAAACAGGACAAACTTTTGACAAAGCTCTGAAGAAAAATGATGATATTTGGCTGAAAAATCAATACCCTGAAAGTTGGACTTCCAAGGTAATCAACGATGCTTCATAGAAAATCATAAGTAAACCTCACTTGAAAAATCAAGGCGAAAAGGTACAACTGAGGGGACAAAAAACGCCAGCTATAGATTTGAAACCATTGTTTTTCCTGCGGTATCGAGTTAACATCAGCCTGCAATTGAAGCGAAAATTGTAAAAAAACGTTTGAAATGATAACCAAATTCACAACGCGAAAACTATGTATTTGCCTACCATCCCTGAAATCTAGTGCTCATAGAAATCTGAAGTCTCATGTGGTCTACGAACTCAGTTGTCGTGGATGCAGTTCCACCTATGTCGGACAAACGTGTCGACATTTGGCCACGAGAATTTCTGAGCATCAAAAAACCGATTCACCGGTGAGACAACATGTAGTGGAATGTTGTGGGGCTCTAACGGTCTTTATTTATAAGATAATTGATCAGTGCCTAGATAGCAAAAAACTTATGACCATAGAAACTCTACACATTAGTAGACGCAAGCCACAACTGAATACGCGGGAATAGTACAAAAGTAGGGAACTAACACTGAAATATTAAGTGCAGAATGCATGTTTTGCCTAAAAATTTTTGAATTGCAATGCGAGCAACGTTATATAGTGGATCGAAACGAAAATCTCCTTGTCAAAACTCATACAGAAAAAGACTCAGTTTAAAATTTTTAAAGCTTTTTTAACATTTTACCAAACTTTATTGTTGAAGCCTGCAAAAATGTAGAAATATTCGAAAATGTAACTAGATAATCAAGACACGTTGCTATATATATGCATATCTGTAAATATTTACTTAACAAGTTTTAAACTCCTAACGATGCAAGTTATTGCGAAAACGTTAGAGTAATTTAACATTTTTATATAGACTTTTAACACTTTTTAGCTTTTAAAAATGTTAATAGAGAAAACTTGGCGCGGATATGCCGCAATAAAACTAACTGAAATAAAGATAACTGAAACAAAACTAACTGATTTCGGTTAGCTTGACCTACTACTTTTCACTCAATCAAGTTTCCCCCAAAATGAAGAAAAAATCACCCGTCGAAACAAGCAGCTGGAAATCGAAACTCATTTAAGAAAATTGGATAAAAAACCTTGAATAGGACGGCAAAAAGTAACAGACTCAAATGATTTAAGAAAACTGAAATAGCAAACAAAAAACGAACTCTAACGAAAATAAATTGATTTTTCCACAGAAGTAACAAGGAGCTTTACACCTGTACAGGGAGCAGACTCGGTGCCGTTAGAAATTGTAAATCGTAGCAGAATCTGTTGTACATTGAAGGGGCTGACAACCCCTGGAATTCTCATATCAAATTGTTTTCCTGCTACTACCATTATATTTAAAAACCGGATGCATTGATTTGTCAAACTACTTCAACGTTGTTCTCCTTTGTTAGACAATGGAACTAATTATACAGCTATTAATATGTATCTAATTCTAAATTTTAAATGGCAATAATTTTTTTCTATAAACAACAAAAAAATTAAAAAGCTCCCGGTTTGTCATGTTTCTAATAACCCTGTTCGATTGTTGGGTAGTATCTGGAATATTTTGTTTTGAATGAACTTATTTTGGGCATTCAATAATGGTGCCCACAAAATTTTTGCATCCTAAAAAACTACTTTCTAAACCCTGTGTAGTCTAGTTTATTGTATCATTTAAGATTTTTTTAAGAAATAATCATTGATCTGTTGGTAAAGGACCTACCACAATAAGACTTAGTTTAATTCAAAAAAAGCAACAAACAATTCTTTCAAATTATTAATGACTAAGTAAAAAAACAAAACAAGAAACTGCCCTCAACATCATAGACTTAGAATAGATTTTTCGATGGCCCTCTCAGCCCCAGTGTTCCTTTTTCATGTAAAAAAAACCAATTTGTCAAATTAAAATTACTTCCGATATTTGCAACAATCGTTTTCGAGATTTACGTTCATCGTCAGGTTAAAACTGTTTCACAAATTGTTAACGGATAAAATGAATATGTAATTACATTTGTCTGAGACCGCCATTAGAACAATTCTATGAACTATTTTAAAATAAATCGAAATTTGACTCTTATATACAAAATTTAATCTATTTACAACTCATATTGTTATGTGTTATCAATTTCTTTAAAAACTTTCCTATTCCAGATTTTTTGATTTTGAGCATGTTTTTGTATTTCTAGGGTTCATGGCCCAACTGCCAATATAGTCTCAACGGAATATACTTTCATGAATTTGTTTAAATCCGCTAGCAAAAGGTTGTCCAGCATGCTATAGCGAAGCCTGCAACTGTCACGAATATATTCAGAGAGCAAATATGAACAAAGTATAATTGATACTACGAAAATAAAATTTAATTGACATGACTGCGCATTCACTTGTTGAGTCGGCGCATCTGCTTCAAAAGCGCTGAAACTGCTATTGTCGAAACTCACTCAGTAAAAGGAGGACAACCAGGCTGAAATCAGATTTTATATGAAGACACAAATAAACTTCATGTTCCTAAGGAGCTCCATCCGAGGCCATCGAGGCTCCAGGCCACCTAGGCGGTGCAAAATTATCAAATTATCAAATTTTTGATGGGAGAGGTTTTTAAAGAAGGAACGTTGTTAGTTTGACTCATCGACTCTTGCCATTAATTGTATGTTTTCAAGAGTTATGTGCCTTTTGTTTTACATGTTCATCCGAAAATGTTTATGTATGTTTTTTTCTGTTTATTGATACATTTGAAATCAAAAAACATAAAATAGGAACAATTCAAAAAAAATACATCAAAAATTTCTTACTATATACAATATTTAGCCTATTTACAACTCATACTTACATTTGTTATCAATTTCTTTAAAAACATTCCTATTCCGGATTTTTCGATTTTGACCATATTTTGTATTTTTAGGGTTTATGGCTAAATTGGCCAAATCTTGGTCAAAATCAAAAAAATCCGGAATAGGAATGTTTTTAAAGAAGTTGATAACAAATGTAAATAGGAGTTGTAAATAGGCTAAAAATTGTATATAGTAAAAAATTTTTGATTTAATTTTTTGAATTGTTCCTATTTCATGTTTTGTTATTTCAAATGTATGAATAAAATGAAAATATTAGACAGAAAATTTTTCTGATGAACAAGTAAAACAAAAGAAACATAACTCTTGAAAACATACAACTAATGGCAAGAGCCGATGAGTCAAACTAACAACCTTCCATCTTTAAGAACCGCTCCTATCAATAATTTGATAATTTGATTATTTTGCGCCACCTAGGTGGCCTAGAGCCTCGATGGCCTCAGATGGAGCTCTTAAGAGCATGAACTTTATTTGTGTCTTCATAAAAAACCTGATTTCAGCCTGGTTGTCCTCCTTTAACTGAGTGAGTTTCGATAATAGTAGTTTCAGCGCTTTTGAAGCTGACGCGTCGACTCAATCAGTGAATGCGCAGTCATGTCAGCAAAATGTTATTTTCGTAGTATCATTTCTACTTTGTTCATATTAGCTCTTTGAATATGTTCGTGACAGTTGCAGGCTTCGCTATAGCATGCCGGACAAGTGAGTTTCGATAATAGTAGTTTCAGCGCTTTTGAAGCTGATGCGTCGACTCAATCAGTGAATGCGCACTCATGTCAGCAAAATGTTATTTTCGTAGTATCATTTCTACTTTGTTCATATTAGCTCTTTGAATATGTTCGTGACACTTGCAGGCTTCGCTATAGCATGCCGGACAACCTTTTGCTAGCGGATTTAAGCAAACTCATGAAAGTATATTCCGTTGAAACTATATTGGCAGTTTGGCCATGAACCTTAGAAATACAAAAACATGGTCAATATCAAAATATCTGGAATAGTAAAATTTTAAAGAAATTGATAACAGATGTCAATATGAGTTGTAATATGAGGGCCAAAACATTGTTGTGTAGTGATGCATCAACATGGCTTGCCATGGTTGTTAGTGCAAAATTTCGCTTGCGTTTTCTGACAATAAAGTTCAATCTCAACCTCATCAAAGTGTTTTAAACTAATTCTAAGTAAAAAGTTTTTAATCATTGTGTTTAATCAATGAATTCATTTTACTCAAAAAAATGCCCACTGATTTTTCTTTTTTTCATAATTGACTGTCAAGTTTGAAACAGTACTGTTATCCTGCTATGACAAATGTATTAAGCGTTGAAAAAACATCGTCTAGTTGAAATTTGCTGTATGCGTTTTTCAAATCCTGTTTTGACCAAAACCAATCCTTGATAGAATATTTACAAAATGTTTTGTATTGGCTCGAGGTGCCTACTGCATTTAGCTTTGTCAGTCTTTGTATTAATTTGACGAGCGCAAATAACTATGTAAAGTGATTCTCTCTTTTGGTTGATATTGACGGGGTTGATAAAATTGTTCCCTAAATTTGTCGAGTGACGGTTGTACTATTTTGTGAATTTTAGGGGAACATGTATGTGTTGCAAGTTCTTTCCTAGATATTAAAATTTTTTTATTAGATTGATTTCTTTTTTGCTTTTAACAATATCAAATTTGGAGCTGACTTAGCAAATTTAGCTGACTTATTGATATGTAGTCAAAAGTTCAGCTAAATAATTGAATTGTGTATGAGTTAGTTTTGTATGTCAAAAGTTGAAAAGTTCAAGAAATTTGAGAAAAAGTTGAGAAAGTCTTCTTTCTATTGGCCGCATTTTGGTTTTGTTTTCTATAATGCTCATAACAGAGAAAATTATGTTATTGTAAGGTGGAAAAATGAATGCTCTGGTGTACATAATTGAGTGTTGTTGGAATTAAATTTCTCACATTCATACGAAGTGAGCAAGTATTTTATATTATGGTGGTTATAAAACTGAAAAAAAAATTTCGTCAATAACTAGAAAAAATTACGAATATAGTGCAGGTGAGTTTATTGCCGACTCAAATGTTGTAATGTTTTTGATGTCAAATATTTGTTTGATTAACAGTATCTGTTGATTAACAGTTTGTGCTCTCATTGATTCCACGAGTCTACAAAATGTTTTCTGGGATTGGTGATCCTAAATTATTCATTTTAGTGATTGAAACGTGGGTGGTTAACCTGACGGGTTCAGTAGTGTGTCTTCGTTTTTGTGTAAAATCTGTATTAAGGTTTATTTTGGCCGTACCTTGTTATGTAGTTTTTAATGTAATTTTTTTTACTGAACCCCTTTGTTTCCCAATCTGATATCGCGATAATGCAATTTAGTACAATTCTGAGTCAAATTTTTGAGGAAGATGGCCTAGAAAGATGTTTGTACTTTCGATAATTCGGGGATTTTTGTTTATATTTATTGCGAGAATCAAAATGGTTAATTACGGTATTTTTTTTCTCGGAATAGTGATGCTAAAATAATAATTTAGTGATTGAAACGTGGAATCTTAACGTAAAGTGCTCGGTAGTGTGTCTAAGATTTTCTCTGAAATCTATATTAATGCGTAATTTGGCTGTACTTTTTTGTAGTTTTTAATGTTGTTTGTTTGCTTATCTAAGATCGCGACAATGAAATTTCAAACAATTTTGAGACAATTTCCTGAGAAAGGTCGTCTTGAAAAGTGTTTGTCTCTGCAATAATTGGGGGGGTTAGGTTGGGATTTTTGGTTATGGTTGATTAGGTTGGTAATTCTTTGGTCTTGGTTGTGGATAACACGAGCGACTTGGTGTTGGAAGAACATTAATGTATGTTATATTTGAGCTAGTATTTGTGTATTTATTTGTGTTTAGACCTGATTGGACTTCTATGGTGTGAATAACCTCCGCAATATCAAAATTTTCCTCCAGAGCGAACAATTGTGGTTTACCGTTGATATTGTTTGACGCAATTTGTTTGTTTGGAAGTCTGTGGTTGCCTTTCATAACTTTGATAAAAACCACTTTTGGGAAATTACGTTTATCGGCTGAGTGAGTAGAATGGCGATCAGGGCAAGTTGAGATACTGATCGTGAATTGTTTTTACGATCAGACCGGTGGCCTGATCGTGAAATGTTTGCAACAATTTAACCAAAACGGTTCTTTAAAATTTGGATCATATGCATACTTGTGTATGTCGTACTACATCAATACCATATGCTATATCTTGTTCTATTGTTTTAAAAACTTCTACGGTGAGTTTGTCTATATCAATGTTTATATTGTCAATGGCTTGAAATGGTTGAATTTGACTTGACTTTGTGTTCGACAATGTGTGTCCTTGTTATATTTTTTCGATGAATTCTGTCAACTGTGCAAATAGAAGTTTTTCGTTCCAAAGCGGTTGATTAGTGGTTTTTATTAAATATGAGCGCCATTTTCGCTATTGTGGATTAATTCATATGTGCGTCTCTCAAATCAAGCAAACAAATGCATTTGGAGCTTTTTACTCTACTCAGAGATGAAATTTTATTTTGTTCTCCTAGTAAACATTTCCAAGAGTAATTGAGTTTGAGTTAGCGATTGTTGATTATCAAATGTTTTTTGCAATTTTTTGCAAAAATATAGCAATTTCATTCTTCATCTATCGTGATAAGTAGGAGTACCATAGCTGCGCTGGGCCATTTAGTGCTGTCTGAATTGCTGCAATCCATTTTAATCTATGCTTCGTAGAAAGGTGAATCAGTTGGTTCAGCAGTCATGGCCATATTAGCTGTGACGGAATTCAAAAATGTTCTTTGCTGTATGTCAAATTAAAAGTTGTTGAGCGCTCTTTTCAACGATCTGTGGTTTATTTTACGCTATTTCATTTTGTCATTTTGTTGAGATGTCTCTAATAAAACTGGTTGTGTATTAACCTCAACTGACTTTTTCGTTTAAAATTTTGGTGTGCTTGTATTTTGCAATACCGGTAAATTAGTGTTTAGTCTTTGATTTGATTTTTGCAGTACTTCTGTGTAGTTTATAAGTTGTCAGTCATTTTTATAATTGGATATCATCTAAGAGTGTAGAGTTCAATTCTATTGTTGCGGAAATTTTCGGTTTCGTATCTATACGAAGTGTGTGTACATCAGAGTCCAAGTTTTGTGGGTGCCGTGGAGACGGTTTCACAGAAGTATTTTTACTTGTGGTTTTTTCCACTCTGAATGGGTGGTCTTCTGCGTTACGCTTTTAAAAGTGATTAGGTTGGCGTTATTGCGTGACTTTAATTTTTGCATAATTTCTAATGAAATTCTTGTTTCAAAAATATAGTCCTGTGGAAGTTCAATTGGGTCGTAAACATCACATATAATTTCGAAATCAGGGAGTTTTTTTGATAAATTTTGGAATACCCTTGCAATGTGTTTCAACGTTGGGTAAATGCGACATACGCGCCTACGCTAACAAAAGTGTATTAAACAGAAAAAAAATTGTATAAACTTCTTCTATACCTGGATCAGGTAAATCATCATCTGTTACCTTGATTATCTCTGACTCAAAAGATGACGGCGATTTTATGTACGCTTTTGACTTGTGAATACTTAGCATCTCAATTAAGGGATGTAGATTGGTGCTTCAAAAACTCAAGTGTTAATTTTTTTAATTTGTTCGTCTTTAAAAGCTGTAATATTTTCTCGTTGAGTTCTTTGGAGGAATTCAAATAATGTATCTGAGGGAGGGCAGAATAGTGTATCATTTAAGAGAGTTGTGGCGCTGGTTATAAGAACATGTACAAATAGTTCTGTACCTTTGGTATTTGTTGACGTAAACTTGCTATCAGATCAGATTGAACACTGTTCTGGTGATTAGAGAGGTTTTTTTTAGTATCTATCGAGAGGAAAAACTCTGGTTATTGATTAAAGTAGTGTTCTTTTAATTTTGAGTATGTGCCAACTGAAAACCCGAAGTTCCTGCGCGTTCAGACTTTGATCAAAGTAAGCGGGTTTATGTCTTCTAACAGTTGTTGGATTTCTTGCTGTAAAGAGAATAATTGTTCTGCATTATATGCTGTGTCAGATGAGAAAAGTGTTTCCGTATTTTGTTTGCGACTTTATCTCAGAGGCTGTATAATTTACTTTCTTTTGTCTAGTGTAAGTCTAGTCGTAAGAAAATTAGAGTACAAAAGAGTGAAACTTTAATTATAAAATGTGAGAAAATTGTGTTTTGTTACGATTGGTTCTTTTTGTGCTTCAAATTTGTTAAGTGACTGGTCGCACCAGTTCAGGCAGACCCTTTTGGTAATCTTCAAACAACCTTACCCTAGTCGAGACCTAGAATTATTAAAAGACCGTCTTCGACAGATTTAAGGTATGAAAAGACTGTCCTCGACAGATATTGGGTATGAAAGAATTTGTCTGGACCTAATATGATGTCCTGACTTTGGCTGGAACAAAAACAACCGTCCTAGAATTTGGCTGGAACTAAAACATACGTCCTGGAATTTGGCTGGACAATAAAGGTGTTCTGGATTTTGGCTGGACAATAAAAGTGTTCCGGAATTTGGCTGGACAATGAAACATGTCCTGGAATTACGCTCGCGACCGTTATAATGACTTGTTCTCAATTTCCTTCAAAGTTAAGGACATATAGCGCATCTGGTTAAGCATTGGGTAAGATTGGAGAAGGTCTCGAGATCAAACCCAGATGTTGTCGGAACTTTTTAGTTTGCCTCATTTTTGCATACGAAAAGAACTTGGCTGGACTTATGGAAAGAATTAGCTTCGAATATATCTAGGGTTCTCGACCGTGTAATTGAATTCAATATTTACCGCCCCCCCCCCCCCCACCTGAAATTATTTGGTCTGTTCATAAATTCCAGGTATCGACTAGGGTATGGTTTGTAGAGCTAGAACTACTTATTTCTGCGCGCAAAGTAGACGTACCTAAATCTATCAGACTAACCGACTTTAGAAAACATTGAACAAGAACTTCAATTATAACGCCGGAAAATATAAAAATTACAAGCATGCTTTATTTAAAAGAGAATAGAGTCCCTCTCAGTCTGTAGTCAGTGGAGAATAAACATATAGATTTGTATCTGCTGCAGTATTTTCATTTGAGTGTGCTGTCATTTGAGTGTGCTGAACGAGAACCTGAGTGTGCTGTCCACATAGGTGAGGTACCAACTACGGGTCCGAGTCAAGTTCCGTCGACGGTTATAATTCTTGATTTTAAATTCGGACTCATTGAGGACTGGATGATTGAGTTGCGGGAATTTGTGGTGTTGGCCGATGGATTCAATATCTTTTTTGCTGAAATGAGGTCAACTTGTGCCTCTTCAAACATCTCATGTATTAATTCTAACCACAATGAGCTTTCTCTGGTGGTCTCGGAACAACTATTTGTCGAGGAGGCTGTTGAGCAAATTGGCGCCCTGCTTCTGATGGTGGATGAAGTGCAATGGGAGTAGTTGTCTCGCCTGAATATTGCTGGTGGTGTTGGTGATGATGGAACGATGCTATTGGTTAAGCTATGGTAATGGAACTGCCACAGGCACGATTTTGGGGGTTGCAATAAGACGGTCTATAAGCTGGGAAAGGTCTAGTAACCCAGTCTTATGTCTGTATTAACTCAATTAGGGCTCCTGCTCAAAGTACTTCAGCTCTTTATGCTGTTCAAACCCTCAGGCGTTTTTTTAAATTTTGTACAAGTCAAGCCAAAACCTATAACAATTTATTTATAAATTCTGATTGCCCTGTTGAATTTGAATTGAAGCGCAAAAAATATGTGTTCAGCCCGAGTCGAGACCTCAACTGTTAAAAATTGGCGATAGTAGTGCAAAAACGTTTCCACCGCTGAAAATCGGGGGTAAGGATGGAAAGTGGACGAACCGGAATTTACCTCAATGTCCACCTTGATTTAGGTACAATTCCACATTTGTTCCACCGGTAAATTCTTAATGTGGACAGATTGAAATTTCCCTCTATGTCCAACTTTATTTCACCAAAATTCCACCCTTATTCCACACGTTTCCACAAAACGTTTAATGACTGTTTCAATGGTTCATTCTGTTAATACCACATGTGAATGATTTTGTAAGCAATAAATAAGGTCATACAAATGCATTCAGTACCTTCCAGTATATGACACATTATGTTTTATTCGAGTTTTTGTTCTGTAGAATTTTTGGCGACTCCATTCATGTAACGGCGGAAAACTCTAATTCGTCAAAATTTTCCACTCTTATCACCGATTTTTAACGTTGAAAGCCTCAACCCGGGAGCTGAAGTGGGTGTGCATATGTTTTGGCGTGCGTGCATTTTATGACATGACGGGCTGTTTTTCGCCCGTGGCCGGTCAATTGGCCGACATACAGATTAGCCGATACACCTGTTAGCCAAAACTTAAGCAAATATAGCTACTCGAAAACCACAGTTCATGATAATTACCCGCGCACTAATTGGGTAAAGTAGCGTCCCTTAGTCTTAGAGCAAACAATATTTGGCTATAACCACTAACTGATTTGTCCATGCCCCAGCGACCCGTGGGACTTGATATGAATCTATCACAACCGAACAAATTATTACGGCCGAACATAATTAAGTCGAAGCTTCTAATAACCCTACTTGAATTATACAGTTCCGATTTTGGTCATTTTCACGTCGTCCTGATGAAATCTGTCGGCCAATTGGCGTGTCTTCTAATTTGCGTGTCGGCTAATACCCCTAGCCGAGGAAACATTCTGCCAGCTCTTTGAGTATACACGATGCGAAATAAACTAGTACCTTTTAGTCAGTGAAACGCAGGGCAAGCAAATCCTAACTTGATCTAGCTGAATTCAAAGTTCGCTTATCGAGAGAAAAGATTTGCGCGACCATGTAGAGTTGCAAAAATAAAAAGAATGAAGATAAATGAGATAACAGTCAAGGCTACAGTTTAGAAGTGTCAACAGACATGTTTTGTACGAAAATTATGAAAACAGATGTGTCCAAATTGCAGCGCGATAGAGGATAACTGACAAAAATCAAACATGGAATCAAGATATGGAAATTGAACTAGATCATGTTAACCGACATGAAGATGAAATGATAAAAGGCTTAACTCCATTAGTGTTAGATTACAAAATAAAAACATATTTCCCTGCATTTGAACAGAATTTTAAGAAGGGAACGATTTATTTATATGATGAAATGCTGATTTTAACGAAAACTTGAATCTGTTTGAAAACTTGATATCATTGAGTTATCGCCTGGGTGGTCCCTCACTAAGACTACCGAGAACGACGTTATTCCAAGACCGATTACGCAGTTTTCGTCTTCTAAGCATAATATAGGGGGTCCGTTAGCCCATGCGTACCATAATGTTATTATTTTACTGTCACTTAGACATGTTGTCAATCGAGATTTTTTTCCACATCTATATGGTGGAGAAAAAAATATTTGTTAGCATGCACAATTTTCTATCATAAGCCGAGTTTCAAATTTCTAATATGTGAAAGATTTTTTGGATAAAACGTAAACAGGGTTTTCTCTTAGTTGCACTTTTTTTCAGAAAGTTTTTTTAAATTCACTGCTTTATCCATTTTTCCAAAACCAACTAATCGCTCATTTTCCGTCGCCTCGATTTTCTCATAAACCATTCTTGTCGTCAATCATCAAAGCAGCTTCGAGCTTCATTGATAATTTGAAAAGACAGCTGTTTTTAATAAAAATGCGCTTTTAACAACCCTTCAATTTTTCCTTTTGTCTGCCAAGGAGCTTTGCGGATCATTAAGCGCTGTTCTTCCTTTTTTCAGTCTGTTAATAGTTTTGGGAAAACTAAGAATCTCAACAAAAATTGTTATTTGCGTAATATTTAATTAACAGTGGTTGCATATAATCTCAATTTAAAGTGTTTTTGCTTTTGAGTTTATATTTTCTTCACCATCAACATTTCCATCTTTAACCTGTTTAAAGTATGTGGTAAAAGGCAGCAAGTGGGCAATGCAAATTGTTGTTTATTTAACCTTTTCTATCCCCTTCTAAACATCATCAGATAACGTAAGACCTCATTCGTGAGACAAACTTTCTAAGTAGCTAAGTTTTCACGATATACTCACTCCAGTAGGTGCATATTATTAGTATTCCCCAGACGCACATGCCATATTTTTACATAAAAAATTACAGTGCAACGTCAGGTGCTCTATCACTTGGAGTGCATAAAGTATTGTGGGAGGGCACAAAAGGAAAGATCCCAGTGTTCTTATCACAGCAAAACTAAGAATTTTTCATAATTAATCTGGAGAACGCATAAAGAGGAACAGCACTGATTTGGTCCAAGAAAAATTGAGACTTGATAATAAAATTGGCTCTAAGCTTTATTTCTCTAATAGTTGAGATAATGCCCCACTAAAACAATACTCTTCAGATTTACCCCAGTGCAATTTATGACTTCCAAATGCAGATTAAAAAAACAATAGTCAATATGTTTTACATTAGTAATTTTGAGTGTTGGTGATACGACATTCATTGTACCTCTTTCATAGCTCTATGTGAACAGAAACTTTGTCTTCATTGACCATACTAAGAAGCAAATGTTTGTTTTTTTTAGTTGATAGCAAGTTCTATAGCCTAATAAAAGGGGACTCTTCGTTTAATTTTTGACTAAAAGTTCATAAAAATTCAAAAAGCTAAAAACAAAAACAAGTTAATCTAATTAGAGTGGGTTTCCTACAATAAATTTATGCACCGTACAAAAAACGAGCTACTTGAAAGTTTGCGGTACTTGAAAAACCTACAAAAAAATTAAAATTTGACATACTTTCAACACTGACGGCGAAAAGTTAGAAGAAAACCGGTCATAAATCTTCAAAAAGGTGTTGAAGATAGACAAAACTTTTGCAATTTTTTGTGCAAATTTCTAAACAAATATGAGCATAGTGCTGAACAAATTTTCCACTGGATCACTATCGTTTACAGTTAGTGAGAAGCAGAGATAGTTTATGTCCCAAAGATAAATTTCCTTGTCTGCTTCTACAAAAATTAACGTTTGTTTCCGAATTCCAATGTTCAAGTTTGATTCATATAAGACTTGCAACTTTGATTTTAAAGTTTAAAATTAAAAAAAATGCATACTTCAAAATTTAGTCGATCATCTTGTTAGCGTTTTCGCTATATGGCTGCTAAAGCTTGAAAGATGTTTTAGGTAATTAAAGTTGACTTGATATGAATGCTAATGGATTTCCAAATGTCATATATCTTTTTGTCTTTTTGGATTGAGAAAACTTAAGAAAAATATAGCCTATTGTTTTCAATGATTGAAGTCAAAATCAGATTGACGCATTGAATGTTAGTATCCCTGAAAGAAGATATACAATAAGTTTATGTTTTTGATCCAACTACAACCAGTCATTCTTGTTTCCATCGGATAAATGCAGTTTCAGGGATCAA
This sequence comes from Convolutriloba macropyga, assembly GCF_964194025.1. NCBI lineage: Eukaryota > Metazoa > Xenacoelomorpha > Acoela > Convolutidae > Convolutriloba > Convolutriloba macropyga. The sequence continues at coordinate 56,694 of NW_027450525.1, read as the reverse complement.
TTAAATTGTGTGTTATTACAAATTGCACTTTTCTCAACAAATTCGTTACATTTCAAAACCACAATAATTATACTTATTCGCTTTGTGCTAGATTCTTGAGTCTGAACAGTATTTGTTTCAGTCAGACCATGTTTTGAAATTTACTACTTTATCTAGTTTTTCACAAGCAGGAAAGACTTCATTTTCTGTTGCCTCGCTTTCCTTCTTATATTTTCTTGCCTTTAATCATCAAAGCTGCTTCGAAGTTTATTGATAAATTTGAAAAGACAGCTGTTTTACTAAAAATGCGCCTTTGACAACCCTCATTTTTTCCCTCTCATCTACCAAGCAGCATTGCGGACTAGTAAGCGTAATTCTCCTTCTTATTTCACTCGTTTATTAATTTCTGGAAAACGAATTTAAACAAAAACTAATACTTGCTTATTCTTATCTAACAATGTTTTCATGCTAATCTCAATTTAATGTGTTTTTACCGTTGGTTTTCTAATTTGTTTCACCATCAACATTTTCATCTTTACTAGCTGTTTAAAGTAGGGGATAAAAAGGAGGGGCTATACAATGCACATTGTTGTGCACACAGCCCCCATGCCCCCATTTATCCCTTACTAGACCCCCCCCCCCCCCCAGACTTTCATTTGGATTATACACTTTGTGTTGGAATATTTTATTACTTCATCGGGATCAAACAAAATATTCGATGAAATAGTAAAATATTGTTCCCTGATTTTTCGAAATTATTGTATGGCACCCTAGTTTCTCATGGGAAAAAGATCATTTAGAGAAAAAGATCTTTTCGAGACATTTATTAGTGTGGAATAAACTCGTCTCAATTATAAACCTAAGTTGAAATCAAAAGTTTTAGCGATTTTTGATGACAAATTTTAGCTGAAGGTTAATGCTTAAAATTAGCAGAAGAACCAAGAGGGAAAACACTTTAGACTATTGGCGTCAGGTCCAAATTTCAACCAGCATTGGCCAGTAAAAGGAATAGTTCAAACCAAAAGCTTACAAAATAAACATTAAAGCTCGGTAGTGTGCGTTCGCACATAATGTCCCGACCCTACTCGACCTTGGTTCGGACTTAATTATCTACCAAATGAGGAGGAGATAGAAAACTTTCAAAAATTCATTTATTATTCGAAAGTTATTATCCATTTAAAAACCTCCTTGAGCTGAAACCAGAACAAATTAAATAATAATTCCTTAGGGGGCCAATGATACCTGCCATTAAAAGTAGTAAGAGACAAGACAAACGACAAAATCTGAAAAAAAAAACAAAAAAATTATTTAAGACCAAAACTCAATGTCTATCTATTTTTTAAAAAATCTTTATGAAAATGTTAAAAAAAGAATCAGAAAAAACTGAACTAAATCAATTGACTTGTATTTCACCTGAAAAGTTATAGGAGTCCTCTTTTTTTGTTAATAAATAACAATCAGACCAGAAATACAAAGGGCATATGAACAAATAATTGATTTTATGATATAAGTTTTTAATCGGAAAAGGCAGCAAAATGCATTAACAAAAAAAAAACAATAAAAGGCAGAAAAGACAGCAAAAAGGCATAAAGACAGCAAAAGTCTTCAACACCAAAAATCATTTTTTAATTGATAAAACAGATGTGAAGGCCTTTCTCATAGCTGAGACTACGCTAAATTGTGGCTGAAATAAAATTAAAGCGGCAATTCTCTAAAAGAAAATTAAACAATACAATTTTTTTGTCTTAAAAATTTTTCTGCGACAATGTTTTTCTTTGCACATCTTTTCAAAATAAATGAAACCCTTGTTAAATAATGCTAGAAGTAAAAATAGAAAACAGAATTGCCTGTAATTGAAAAAATACAAAGAGCGTTATATAAGACCAAAATCTTATGCCTATCTATATTAAAAACATTTTAAGAAAAAGTCAAAACCGCGTCAGATTACAACTAAAATAAATCAATTGACTTATAAATATTTTACCTGAAAAGATAAAGTTGTTTTTTGTTTGGGAACAATCAATAAGCAGATCAAAAAAGGCAAAGTAACAAAAAACATTTGTACTTTTTGAAAACAATTAAGTTCAAAGACATAAAAGCCATAGCTAACACCTGAATTCATTCAATCGCTTCATTTACACCTTCATGCAAAGCCACGGAAACCAGTAATTATACAGAATGTAAAACGTCTACAAAGAGAACAAATACATTCAAAAAGGCAAAACGCCAGCAAAAATTATCAACGCCAAAAATCTATTATCTAATTGATAAAAAACATTATGAAGCCTGCCTTTTGATTCAATTTAAAATGAATGCCGTTTTTTTCACTGATGAGACTAGGCTTAAAAGTAGCAAAAATGAGATTAAAGGCGGCGACTCAAAAAAGTGTACACAAAATTTTTGAAGCCATAAATCATAACAAATATAAATTTTCAACTAAAAACAGAAAACCCATGAGTTTGTTAAGGAATGCAATTGAAGCCGTGATTAGTCATTAGACTACAAAAAACGACATATACAGGCAGAATCCAAAATCTCGCAACGGATATTACGCAAACGGAGTTAAAGAAAAAAACACTTTTCCGCTAAAATTATTATGTTCGCGCAATGACCTCAATTTGGACGTCAACTTGAACTTTCAATAGTTGTATTTTAATTTTAAACCATGGTCAGTAACAAACAAAAACATCACAGGAAATAAAAAATTTTTTAATTGTAGAGCGCCCCGTTTTGTTTAGAATGTATTTTGAATTGTGAAATTCCACAACTAGACGATAACTGACTTTGTTGTTGCTGAATGTCAAACCACCAAGAAATTGTTTCCAAATGTTGCCATATAGATAAATCATCCCAAACGTCAATATCCCAAAAATAATTGATGAGTTTTGGGTAAATATGAAGATATATTATTCAAAAATGTATATTTATTGAAAGCATTGCATATGTGTTTTATCAGACACTCAGATAGCTAGACACTTCAATAGTTAGATTGTGTCACAGGAAGCACAAAATTTTACTAAAAACATACAAAAACATTTTTTGTGTAAAGAAAATTTACTCAGAAAACACATTATATTTTTATTAGATATCTTTTGAACATAATTCCAGCCTCTTGTTTATTGATGCAGGAAATGAAAACAGAATTGCCTGTAATTGAAATGATGGAATGTAAAAATTGTTTCAAACAGGACCGACCCAAAATACATACCGAATCATTTTCCATCGCAAAAATCATTGTTGACACCAGAGCTGACCTTGGAATCGCTGCGCAGTTTATAACAAATGCAATTACTCCAAAAAATTTTTAGTAGTTTTTTTGGCAAACGATGACCTTCAATGATAAACAAATATTACCTTTTTGAAATATTAGTTTATATTAGCAAAAAATTGCTAAACTAATAGTTCCAGAGCACATTCTTAGAAACCGGAGGTTAAACTAGGCCTTATCTGATCAAAAGAAGATTGTTTCAGCAGTTTTTGTGTCTCAAAATGTATAAATGAGCCAAAAGTGCATATCAGATGCCACTTTTCAAGAAGAAAAAGGAAAAACGGAGGTTTTAAGTTTTGTGAAAGATAGCCTAACTTCCGTCGTTGTTTTGTTTGACTTTTTAGTAAACTTAGCATAAAATTTTATTCGTATTTGTTTAAAAAATGCTAAAATTGTTTGAAGATAGTCTGGTTGGCTTTTCCGTTCAAGATATAAGAGATTTGATTATTTGTCTGAACCAAAAGCCTTCTCAAAAATGTTGGCTAAAATTTAGAGAAATTAACATTTTAGAGAAAGCATTTGGTTCAGACAAATCGTCAAATCTCTTATATCTTGAAAGGTACAGCCAATGAGACTCTCCTCAAAGAATTTTAGCATCTTTTAAACAAAAATTTTACATAAAACTGAACATAAGCATAAAATTTTACGCAAAGTTTACTAAAAATACGAACAAAACAACAAAAATTAGGCTCTCTTTCTCAAGATTTAAACCTCTGTTGCTTCTCGGAAAAACGAAATTAAAAAAAAACATTTGGTTTGAAATTCTACGCATGAAAAGTTTTCTGATAATACCACCCACAACTCTATACGATGGTGAACCTCTATCGATGGGCAAAAATTGACTGAACAAAAACCAGTTGAGCATATACTTCGTCCTCTAATAATTTGGAAAGTTTAACATCTAAACAGTGAGTTTATAAAAAATGTAAGAACGATTATCATATTAA